>NC_066579.1:217650812-217953965 GCF_024323335.1 Lathyrus oleraceus
ATCGGATAAAACGACTACTCATTCTCCAAAAATATTCTCAAGAGAGACTCTTATGAGTGTAGTATTGCGTAACAATCGTATTAAATCTTACACTTGAACGACCTTCGCACTACATCCTAAAATAGGCCAAGATGGGCTAGGTATCTAAGGTCCTTGGCTTCTAAGGTTTATATTGGAAAGAGTAATGCCTAACCATGACTACTCGTGTGAAATTATTGATCCCAACAAGACCTCCACCAAGTGAATGGGCTTGCAAGTCAACTTGCTAAGGAATAACTCCACACAAGTCAACAAGACTATGCCATTCTCCTATCATAAGTGCACTCGAGTTCGGGTATAGAACTCATCTCACAAGAAACCACCAAGCATACAAGCAATTAATATATCAAGCAATTCATACATTACAAACAATACAGTCATCCCAAATTTTCACAAAAATATGTCACCAATAAATATAACCATACAACACACATAAGAAAAAAGTAGGCTAAACCCACTAGAGAAGATTCATCCCCAGCGGAGTCGTCACTTTTCTGTAGCGGGGTTTCCGTTATCTTATGGTTTATTGACTAAGCCAAAAGTAAACATACAATTCGAGTCGCCATCGCACTTTTATTTGTCCAAAGGAAAGGCTAAAAAGCGAACAAAATCCAAGTAAGAAGTTTTATCAAATCAAAAACTAATAAAAATGTCAGAGATCTGGGTAAGGGGGTTGGTTAGGAAATGGGAAGGTTTTACGCACCCAAAACATCCTTAGTACTCTAAGGGAACCCTTTTTGCAAGTATGTGTTGTATGTTGGTATTTGTGAAAATATATGCAAAAGATTGGGGGGATGAGAAGAGAATAGATTATATTTACAAATTTGTTGTTTGAATGGATGAACCCATTGCCTACGTACCATCACAAAGGTAGGATCAAAACCTCGTAGTTCGGGGTAAAAATCTCAAAGATTGGTGAATTGATTTGATCAAAAGCCTTAAGGTCTTTTGTTATCAAAGGGAGAAAACTCAACCTAAACCAAAAATCCCCCATGTGAGGAAGGCTTCAACATGATAGCGAGGGGTTAACCCTATAATAAGCATGAAAGGCTTATAATCCAATTGCTAAGGATAAGGTGAGATTTACATCAACCACTATGATAACTCAAACCTATGACTAATGTTTATGAAAAGGTTTTAACAAAGGTGGCCATTGGAACCACAAAAACAACTTGAAGTGAGTTGTATTTACAAGTTAAGTTATTTACAAAATGAAGTCAAATTTTCATTAAGATTCATTCTTTTTTTGCTTTTGTTTGTCAGACGAGAACTGACTCTCAGATAGTCTACCAGACGAGAACTGGTTTCTTTTGATTTGTTGTCAGATGAGAACTGACTTAAAAATGGGCTACCATACAAGAACTGGTTTTAAGAAAAGGTTACCAGACAGGAACTAGTTTAGAAATAGGCCACCAGATGAGAACTAGAGTTTAAAACAGGTCACCAGATGGGAACTGGTTTACAAATAGGCCATCATACAAGAATTGATTTCAGGAAAAAGCTACCAGACGAGAACTGGTTTTGCAATCGTCCATCATACGGGAACTGGTTTTAATAAAATACTACCATATGGGAATTGGTGTTAAGAAAAGACTATCAGATGAGAAATGGTGTTTGAACACTAACTGTCAGATGAGAACTGACTTTCAAATGACTTAGCAGACGAGAAATGGTTTTTGATGTTTGATTTTTCATGCGCTGGGCATATGCTCGATGAATGAGATGATATGCATGGCTTAACACTGGAGTGAAGCAAAACTATGATGAATGTATTGAATCAGTGATTCAGGGTCAAGATCAAGGTGTGACAGTTGCCCTATTTAAGTATATTTAACCAAAGAATATGAAGTAGAACACCCTTCATATGATCATAGTGGGAGATGATTAAATACTAAGAAGATCCGAATTTTGATCTTGAAATGCAAATGTGATAATATGATATGATATGATATGCAGGAATCTCTTTTTTTATTGTGATATGCTAGGGGTATGATAAGACATAAGATAAACCCTAGCAGGGTGCTTCATGATGGATGCATAATGAAAAACAGACATGTAGGGAATGATGGAGACAGAAACAATCCTACTGGAGAAAAGGAAATGGGGAATATGCAAAGAGATTTTATTATCATGTTCATACCTGACCTGACAACACTAGAAAATGTTCAAAGAAAGTATCAACAACAGGTTCAAACATGACCTGACAATACTACGTAAAATGAACAAATAAAGGTTCAACAAACAGGTTAAGACATGACCTGATGAAAACTTGAATATTTAAAGAAAGTTTCAACATCAGGTTCATACATGACCTAACAACACTTGAAAATCCAAAGAGAATTTCAACAACAGACTCATACATGACTTGACAACACTGGAATATTCAAAGAAGTTTAGTCAACAGGTTCATACATGACCTAAAAATTATGGAGATTTCAAAGAATTTTATTTATAGGTTCCAACATGACCTGACAACACTAGAATACTCAAAGAAAAACTTCAACAAAATGTTCATACATGATCATACAAAGCAAGTTTCATTAACAGGTTCATACATGACCTGATAACACTAGAATACTCAAAGAAAAACTTCAACAACGGGTTCATACATGACCATACAAAGCAAGTTTCATCAACATGTTCATACATGACCTGGCGACACTTGGATTACTCAAAGAAAAACTTCAACAACAGGTTCATACATGACCATACAAAGCAAGTTTCATCAACGAGTTCATACACGACCTGCCGACACATGGAGTATTCAAAGAAAAATTCAGCAATAGGTTCAGGCATGACCTGACAACAGTGGAATATTCAAAGAAAAGTTTAACAACAGTTTCGTACATGACCTGACAACACTAGAAAATTCAAAGAATTCCATCAACAAGTTCGTGCATGACCTGACAACATTGGAAAACATAAGAGAAATGTTCAACAATAGGTTCATAAAGAAAACTTCCACCCACAGGTTCAAACATGACCTGATAAAACTTGGGAAATTCAAAGAAAAATTCTGCAACAGGTTCATACATGACCTGACTACAACCTGAAAAATTCAAAGGGAGTATATCAACAGATTCATACATGACCTGACAAGACTTTAGAATGTTCTTGACAATTATGGAGATCTCTCATAAGAAAATAATCCAGTCAAAGATTCTGGAGATTCCTTAACATGGAAGTTATACAAGACAAAATATATTGGGGTTTTCTTACGAGAATATCATTGAATATTTTAGGGAATTCCTCTCAATGAAAGAGTGAAACTGACAACTTTTTAGGAAACATCAAGATAAATAGAGCACAATCTCTGAATGTTCCAGAGAAAGGTGTACTTATATGCCAATGACGAACAAACTATGGTTCAAAGGCGCCAAATAACAATTGTACTTTTGAAGATGAATTTCCAGACGAGGACTGGACTTGAAGGGTAGATTACCATACCGGAACTGGTGTCTTTTTTTGCTTTTGTTTGTCAGACGAGAACTGACTCTCAGATAGTCTACCAGACGAGAACTGGTTTCTTTTGATTTGTTGTCAGACGAGAACTGACTTAAAAATGGGCTACCATACAAGAACTGGTTTTAAGAAAATGTTACCAGACAGGAACTAGTTTAGAAATAGGCCACCAGATGAGAACTAGAGTTTAAAACAGGTCACCAGATGGGAACTGGTTTACAAATAGGCCATCATACAAGAATTGAATTCAGGAAAAAGCTACCAGACGAGAACTGGTTTTGCAATCGTCCATCATACGGGAACTGGTTTTAATAAAATACTACCATATGGGAATTGGTGTTAAGAAAAGACTATCAGATGAGAAATGGTGTTTGAACACTAACTGTCAGATGAGAACTGACTTTCAAATGACTTAGCAGACGAGAAATGGTTTTTGATGTTTGATTTTTCATGCTCTGGGCATATGCTCGATGAATGAGATGATATGCATGGCTTAACACTGGAGTGAAGCAACATGAAAAATGCATGAGAATGCTTTATGAAATTACTCAAAGGTTTCCAAAATGATGCCCCTGGATGGGTAGTGGATGGAAGGTTCCTTTGTAAAACTCCTTTGATAAAAGGCAAAAGGATATTTGATGGGTGATGTACCCCAAAATTTTCCTTTCATATTTGCTTTTCATATGACTTATGACTTGAGACTCACTCATGACTCATTCATGTGTATCATTCATTCATGATTAAGACATGCTAACAAACATCATAGATTCAAGATTACGGTTAATGAAAATCAGGGTTTTGGCCGAAAGATGGTGGTATTGCTCATCATGTGGAGAAACCCAAATTTCTGGATTCTTTGGGACCTTGACTTTATCAGGACATTCATTTGGGCATCCAAACCCTAATTCTTTATCTTTTCTATTAGGGGATTTTGTTTTTAACCTCTTGTGCATTGACCTGACTTTCAAACCCTAATTTTGGCTACCACCATGTGTGTCGTCTCCTAACCCTAATTCCATCTGATGCCCCTTCCTACTAGTGGTTCTTGATTCTCTTGCTTAGTCAAGCTTCATCCCACAACCTTTTGTTCATGGCTATTCTTGTTGGTTCCTTCTTGTTGATCCCAAATGTGCATCATGTATTTGTATCCTTTGGTTTGTTCCTATTGCTATGTCACCTAGTCATCCTCATGCCTAGCCATAGTCATTGCTTTGCTTAGCCTATTTGCATTGAGTCACTATTCATTTCACCTATTGATATGCCCTGGTTTTGGGGCCATGCTTGTCATTGATCCTTTCAATCATCGTTATGTACTTTTGTTCATGTTTAATGGTTCATTCATGGATCCATGATTCTATTCCAATCCTTTACAAACTTTGGTTCAATCCATTTTTAATTCAGTTACAAGTCATGGTCATAGTTGATTCAAAGTCACATTATTTCCAAATTATGATCAAGTCATAGTGTAGCGGGGTTTTCGTTACCTTATGGTTTATTGACTAAACCAAAAGTAAACATACAATTCGAATCGCCACCGCACTTTTATTTGTCCAAAGGAAAGGCCAAAAAGCGAACAAAAGGCAAGTAAGAAGTTTTATCAAATCAAAAACTAATAAAATGTCAGAGATCTGGGTAAGGGGGTTGGTTATGAAATGGGAAGGTTTTACACACCCAAAACATCCTTAGAACTCTAAGGGAACCCTTTTTGAAAATATGTGTTGTAGGTTGGTATTTGTGAAAATATGTGCAAAAGATTGGGGGGATGAGAAGAGAATAGATTATATTTACAAATTTTTTGTTTGAATGGATGAACCCATTGCCTATGTACCATCACAAAGGTAGGATCAAAACCTCGTAGTTCGGGGTAAAAATCTCAAAGATTGGTGAATTAATTTGATCAAAAGCCTTAAGGTCTTTTATTATCAAAGGGAGAAAACTCAACCTAAACCAACAATCCACCATGTGAGGAAGGCTTCAACATGCTAGTGAGGGGTTAACCCTATAATAAGCATGGAAGGTTTATAATCCAATCTCCAAGGATAAGGTGAGATTTACATCAACCACTATGATAACTCAAACCTATGACTAATGTTTATGAAAAGGTTTTTACAAAGGTGGCCATTGGAACCACAAAAGCAACTTGAAGTGAGTTGTATTTACAAGTTAATTTATTTACAAAATGAAGTCAAAGTTGGATTAAGATTCATTCTCAATGAGTATTAATGAAAATATTTCTGAAAAGTCAAAGGCATAAGGCCTAGGTTTCTAATTTTGAAACAATGTCAAAGTTTCCAAGAAAAGATTTTGGCTTGGGTTAGAGTGGGGAGAAAAAAATAAGGGCTAGTCCTAAAGCATACAAAGATGAGAGAGAAAAGATAAACCCTTGGAGTTCCATTCTTTGAAATCATAGAGATGATTCAAGATGCTCCTTTCCTTTAGACTTAGCAAACAACAAGCAATCACACAATTTAGATTCAAGCTCCTAGGATCTCCATTTGGCTTGTCTCTCTTAACTTGGCTACTCATGACAATGGTCCTCTTTACTATCTCAAGATAGAATCCCTATCACACAAGAGCAAACATCAAAAAGTTCACAACACAATAAGAGGAATGGACAAAGAATAAGTTTTGGAAAGGAGGTCCTTTAAAGTCAACTTTGACATTTAGCATTCTAAAGGCATGATGCCTAGTTGCTCTTTAATAAATTTAGCATTCTAAAGGCATGAGGCCTAGTTGCTCTTGAACTCCTTTAAGCATAGGTATATCCTAATTCTAAGTCCTTTCTCCTTTTTGCATTAAGTACACACAAAACAAAAGCAAAACCAACACAAAGCAACAATATATTTATATACAATAATGAGCTCAAATGAACAAAACGAAAATGACATAAACATAAAATATGTGCTCAAGTGAGCAAAGTGAAAAGCAATATGAATAAATGGGCAAGAAATAAATTGCATTAAAGTAAAAGGGCAAGAAATTAAATGCTCAAATTAAAGTTAGTAATTAGTACGATTATGTTAGTTTGTCAAAAGACAATGTAGCGCTATATTAAGAAATCGTAAGTGGACTAATGTAGTAGTCACACCTATCTGAGGTCGGTCAATAAAACTACAGGCAAATCAACACAAGTTAGAGATCATGACTAGTAAGCCAAGCTCCAAAAATTGGCCATGCCAAAACAAAAGGGGAGAGGCCTTGTACGGACTTTAGGTTTTTTTGCTTGACCAAGAAGCAACCTATCTTGGACACAAAACAACTCACTTGATCTTGGATCAAGTTGAGTTTGGTCTGGATGAAAAAAGGCTAAACCTCTCATTTGTCAAGACCAACCATAAGACATTAACTCATTGACCAAAATAAAAAGAAAGGGATGAAGATGAAATGAATGGAAAGATAATTCAAATGTCTAACTCAATTGGTGACAAGTGAACTAAATCATCATCAATCAATGCTAAACAGAAAAGAAATGAAGGTTATAAGTCAACAAGTCAACAACTATTTTTTGGAATTTTTGAATAAAAAAATAAATGCAAAACAAAATAAACAAAATATGGTCAAATCTCAAATTTAATTCAAATCAACTTCAACAAGTCCAATTAAATTCTCATAGGTCTAACATGGTCAAACAAACTTTGACAAGTTTTCTCAATAATTTTTGAAATCAGAAACTATTTAAAAAACAATTAAAAACAATTAAAAATAAGTAAAATATGACTTAAAATCTCAAATAAATCTCAAATCAATTAAGAAATGTATGAGACTATTTTTCATTGACTTACCATGATCCATAGGTGTTAGGAAAATATTTTTGGATTATTCAAATATCAGAAAAGTATTTAAAAATGAATTAAAACTATTAAAAATCAAATAATTCACAAAAAATATTAAATGAAGTTACAAAAATAATTAAAAATCAAAATATGAAACTAGATTTTTCAAGAAATTTTTTGGCATTGGTCTCATATTTTTGTGACTTCAAATAAAATATTTATGAATTTTAGAAAATAAAAGGAATTAACTGAAATTAAAAGAAAATAAGGAAAATAGGAAAATCCAACGCCATCAGATCATCTCATTAATTGACGTGGCAA
The DNA here is from genome assembly GCF_024323335.1 of Lathyrus oleraceus. Lineage (NCBI taxonomy): Eukaryota > Viridiplantae > Streptophyta > Magnoliopsida > Fabales > Fabaceae > Lathyrus > Lathyrus oleraceus. The sequence goes on from NC_066579.1 coordinate 217,658,408, forward strand.
TGATCATATGGCTCTAAGGCGCGGATACATGATAGACCTAAGTCAAGCGCTCCACACCTTGCATTTAAATGAGTCAACATAAAGAAAGGCCAAGATTAAAACGTTTATGCATGATCCAATGGCTCTGAAGCAAACACGTGGGGATGGTGGTGGAAACCACCATCTTCTCCAGCGATCTAACCATCTCCGGCCACCATGCGCAGGAAAACAAAAGGCAATGAAGGTATCAAAATGAAGCTGAGGTGATGTACATCACCCCTGTAACCATGGATCATCCTCACAGTTCCTATTTAGAGAAAAACATGAGCTTGAAGATCATGGTGCATGAATTGAAATGGCACGATTTGCAAAATTAAGACCACCACTGACCTGCCTCAAGCATGAGGACTTCAGAAAACCACACAAACCAAAGAGATTCACATTATATTGCAAGGTCTAGATCAAGGAAGTTTGGTGTTCTACCTCTGAAATGAAGTTTCAAACAACACGAATTCTCCATACTTTTGATCTACTTTTGCCCTGGAAGTGCGATGATGATGCTAGGTTAAGCAATTGAGCTTTGAAGATCAACTAATGATGTTGAAATTCAAGCTTGAAAGAGAAATAGAAAACTGAAAATTCCTTTAGTGAGGGTTTGGATTTCAATTCAGCAGCAATTCAGATCTCCACTTGGTTGCCATTTGAATGAGAATGCACACTTATTTATAGCTGAAATGTGATAAGAAGCATGGTTCCCTCGTGTGCATCGAATTTGAATTCCTCTTGCATGGGCCTATACAGGCGCATGTAAGGCCCAATGATGGGTGCAAATCCTTGTTGATACCACCTTGAAATAAATTGGATGTGCATAATGGATTTCACAAGCTTGCACATCAAGTTTTAATGTGAAATGCAAAAATGAACCTAAATAGGAAGCTCTTTGAAACTCACATATGGAAAGTCCAAAAAATTAATGTGAGTAATGGTTGGAAATCTCTTGAAATAAGGAACTAAAGTCATGTTGGGAAAAAATTCATTTGGTGTTTGGAAATGAATGAAAACTGGCTGTGAAGGTTTGGGCACAAAACATGTTTAAGTTCCTCTTTGAAAATTTCACCAAAAGCAAGCATCTTCAAGCCCTTATGTTTCAATGATGCAAGCCTCAAATGGAAAAAACTCCAACATAAAAGTTGTATATCTTTTTAAGATGATCAATTTAGACTCAAATTTTGCATAATTTGGATTTTTTCATGAAGAAGTTATGGGCACTTGAAGTTAGACATTTTTCAAATTCAATGACTTAGGTCCAAAGTGACCTATAATGTTTTGTATTATCACATGTATTTCTTTTAGGATTATGAAATTTTGTCCAAGATAAAATTTGAATTAGAAATCTTAAGCTTTCCAATGAATTTGGTATCACCTAAAAATCATAAAAATTAAGGAAGTTAGGTCCTTGGGAAGTTGACCCAAAATTAGGGTTTCAATCAAAATGACCTATAATGTTTTGAAATGAACGATGACCTTCCATGTTTCAAATGTATTTTTTATGAACATTAAAGTTGTTCATATGGTTCTTAATAACATTTTTTCTCTTGGGGTCATCTTCATTTGAAAAACATATCAAAAGTTGTATCTCATTGATCCTCAACTTAGTCAGATGACTTGATTGGTCAAGTTTTCAAGGTCAAACTTCCAATCTTGATGAATGAATGATTGAGGGGACTAAAATAGGCTCATATATGCATAAAATTATGAATTAAAGAACTTACCTTGATTGAATTTGATCATAGGTTCAGGTTGCTTCATGAGCAAGGCACAGTCAAGGCACAGTTGAATTAGGGTTTCCTTGGGAAACAATCATCAAGCCCTTGGGTTATCTTGATAAAATTGGCAAATTGAGATACTTGGGAGACATATATGATGATTAGGAGTTTTTTTGACCATTGTCATGCTTTTCCTCACCTTCATCTGGTCACTTCATTGGGTTTATGAGCCTCCTAGGAGCATTGGAGCACATGATCACTTGAGCTTCAAAACAAAAAGAGTTAGTGACATATTTTTGTGCTTGTGGTTAGTAATAAAAGTAAGAAAATAAATGATATACAGTACAATCATTCTTGGTGTTCTCAAACCACTCACTCAAGTTACAACCCTAGGGTTAAGGAGCCAAACATGCTATGATCCTTGAGGCAATGCAATGAGCAAATGATATGATACCATGAGGGATCTTAGGATCAAAATTAGGGTCTTACACATAGTCATTGTTGATTCAAATTATGTTCATATGATACCATTCAAGGTATCATTACATTCCAACTTTAATTTCCATTATAAAGCATAAGTATCCATACATGAGAAAATTATAAAAAAATTGAACTCTGACCAAATGTTGACTTGGGTCAACAATTGATTCCATTATTAATATTGCCATTAGATTTTGGTTAACTCACTTTGTTAATTTAATTCATGATTATATTAACATGATTAAGTGTATATTTTTCCATAATTCGTTAATTTTGATGATTAGGTTTGTTGATTCATTTTGTGTGAGTTGACTGTTCTGCCCATAGGTTTAGAAATTTAATGAATTGCATGCTCCCTTAAGAATAACCTTTGAAGTTAATTCTAACCATTAGATTAAGATTGGTCATAATTTTCAAACTAATTCAAACCCTCGATTCAAGTTGATCAAAAGAAATTTTCATAAACTAAATCCTTTGATCTTGTATAATCCCACAGTCTAATTGGAGTGACCAAAAGACCCTTGGTCACTCGATAAGTATTTTTTTGTAAGTTGTGGAGCTCGAAGCCTCAAGTCAGATTCTCGATCAAGGCATCCTCAGTAATATCAAGCAGGGGATTATATGAGACACATCTAAGGTGGTTCTTCAAGAGATTGTTAATCAAAGTTAGAATTGTGTGGCATAAGCCTTAAGAAATAGAGAATGATTGAGAGTGGAGAACTCCATTAAATCATTCTAAATATATTTGGGTACGGGACGCTTGACTCATTTGCTCGTGGTATTCACCTCTATTCATAGAATTTAGCACAATTCAAATCATATGATTGACAAGCCTCTCTCTTCATAAAGCAACAGTGCAACAAACAAAGGACTTCACCAACAACTTATGAATCATGGTTCATGTTGTATGACACGGGCCTTAAGAAATAGAGAATGAATGAGAATGGAGAATTCCATTAACTCATTCTGAATATATTTGGGTATAGGACGCTTGACCCAGTTGGTCATCGTATTCACCTATATTCATATACTTTAGTGCAGTCAGAATCAAATGATTGATGAGGTCTTTATCATCACAAGAAGCAACAAATATTCTCCTCCAATAACTTGAAAGTTAGGATGAGAATTACATGCCACGAGCCTTAAGTAGTAAGGAAAGGATGAGAATGGAGAATTCCTATCCTCATTCTGGATATATTTGGGTACGGGATGCTTGACCCAGTTGCTCACTATATCCACCTTTAGTCATAGACTTTAGTATGGTTCTTACCAAATAACTATCAAGTCTCTTCATTATCAATCAATCATTTCTTTTGCCTCAATCATATCACTTTCAGCCCTAAAGAGGTGAACTACGAAAGCTATGACTTTCTCATTGCATAATGAGAATATGTAGTTAGGAGAATTTAGATTCTTTGCGAGCTACGCTATTTATTAATCAATCGTTCTCCATTGATTCAATCAAGACCATCTTATTTGAGATCAAATATACTTCTCCTTGGACTCCTTGTAGGATGATATAACAACAGTTCACCTCATGAATCAAGAGTTGTTTGGATCGTCCCCAGACATTTAATTCATTCTTTTTTGGCTAAGACACCAGTTTTCTCTTCGATTCAGAGTCTATCTCCTTCATGGATGAAATTCTGGTATCAGATATGAGATGTCGAAGATAATGTCATGACACTAATATCTGAATAATACAAATAGGATAAAATATAAAGAACAGTAATACAAGAGACACAAGCAATTGTTAACCCAGTTCGGTGCAAACTCACCTACGTCTGGGGGCTACCAAGCCAGGAAGGAAATCCACTAAATAGAATCAGTTCAAAGACTCTCAGTAAACAACCTCAAGTTACAGTCTTTTCACCTAATCTCTACCCGTGTGACTTCTACCTAAGAAGTCTTAGATATGAGATCCTACTCACTCCCCCTCAATCACAACAGTGATATAAAACAAGAATTCCAATGAAAAGAAGACACACACTTGATCTTACTTAAAAGCTTCAATCAAGTAGACACACACTCATGCTTCAAAGCTTAGAGTGACAAATTACAACTCCAAAATAAGACCAATTCAATCATCTATGGATGAATTGAATGGCTTACAATTCACACGACCACACAAGACTAAAACCCTTATTCTCTCTCAATATTTCGTTCGTTATTTCTTATGTATAAAATCAGGTTTTCCATGTCCTTTTCATAGAAGCATTTGGCTGGGCTTGGACATCATAAAAACCTAAAACTATTTTCCATTCATATCTTCTCATGACAGTTGATTATATCTCTTTGGAAAATAAGTTAATCTCATTGTAATTACTGATTGATAGCGTGTTCAATCATCTCATCAATCATACACAGATTGGGATTACAAACGCAATCACATAATACATAACATTCAGACTGAATGTTCTGTATATAGATGTCATGACATCGGGTCTGACATCTCAATAAAAATCCTGCATAATCACATTTTAAACATCCAGCAGGTACAAGTTATCTTATGTTAAGACAACACATGTGACAAATTGTGAACATTTCTAGGTTTGACCAAAATTGCTTCCAAGACTTAGAACCAACAAACTCCCCCTTTGGCAAATTTTGGCTAAAATATATATCTGTCCCTTTGTTCACAAGAGTACAAACGCATCAGCAGGTAAGCAGCAACAGAAGTAATAACCACACAATTACTAGCTATAATAGAAACTAGTAATAAACACACATTAATCACATATGTGTTTCTTCTCCCCCTAAGTCTGTTCAACACAAACATCTCCTTTAACAACACCTGTAACATTCAGACTCACCATCTGACATCTCCTTCAACATCACCTATACAACACAGAACATTATTCTGTTCAACATCAGACATCTCCTTCAACATCACAGAACATCATTATGTTCAACGTCAGTCGTCAACACATATTAATTGCATCTCTCCACATATTAACTTCTTCCCCTTTTTAATCAAAATAGACCAAAGAGACCAATTAGACAAAAGAAATGTCAATTAGTCCAGCCGAGAAAGTCACATAGAATGTTATAACAAAATGTCAGGTGTTATAAAACCATAATTATACACAGCTATATAAGCTGAGATAAAAAGAAATCCAGAGAACTCACAAAGAGAACCCAAAAATTACATCATGGCATCAAACAAGACTGCAAAAAAAACATCAACATCAAACAACAAGCATCCAAGCATCCAAGCATCCAAAACAACATATCATCACAACAGGGGGGACCATCTTCACCACAACTCAGTCTGAGGAGGTAACATCTTCATCACCTTCAGATCCAGAATTGCCACTAGATTTATCTTGAGAATCAGACCTCTCACATGAGGTATGGGCATCTGTTTCCTTGGATTCACCAACATTATCCATTTCTCCTTGCTCCAAGCTATTAATTAGAACCTCTAAAGCTTATTTCCTATCCTTAGCCACCCTTATCCCAGTCTCCAATTCCTTGCATGTCTCTTTCAGTTCATCAATCAAGCCACCTTGAGAGGCTGGCTTCTTCATCGCATATGTAATGACAATGTCACTGACATGACTGCCTTCAAATATCTTGTAATGTACTGACAAAGGAGGTTTTCTTCTACCAGGGATATCACTGGTGCTCAAAATACCAGGTTGCTGGTTTAGAATTATCCCATAAATTATTGAGGGAAAAGAAATTGGCAGCTTCACTGCATTTGTGGAAGCATGTTTGACAATTTGTTCAAACATGAACCTTCCATAATCAAATTTAAGCTTGGTTCCAATAGCATATATTATCCTTCCAAGAACATTAGAGATTGTTTAGATGTGGTTTGTTGGTACCCAGTTGGTTGACCCTATCTTATGCAAGATAGCATATTTCACAGTTAATTTGCCAGCAGAGAGATTTTTTTTGCATGGCCATTCCTTGACTTGTCCAGCAATAATTGTGCTACAAACTTCATTTTCTGTGGCCTCTAATTCAACAGCTCCTTCTGTTCCTCTTCCTAGGAACTTATTGATCATAATTAGGGAGAACTTCACACACCTTCCTCTAACAAACACCTTGCAAAGCTCTTTGTTGTTCTTGTCAGCAATTTCCTTAGGGATGTTCACCACAAACTCCTTCAAAAGATCTTCAAAACATTGGGGTAATCCACTAAACGTTTTTCATTAAACCAACAAACTTGATCAACTCCATAACCTCCTTAACTTCCACAACATCCTTTCCTAGGTCCCTTTCCACAGCTACTTTCCTCTGTATTACAAATTTCCACTTGGCTGCACCATCTTCCAGATGGAAGGAAATGTTATCCAAATGCACAGCTACAACCTTAGCAGGAGATTTTCTAACAGTTTTCTTTTTGACAGGAGAGGTGTCCGGGACATCGTCTTCAACATCATCCTCTGAATCAGAACTTTCTCTGATCTTTCTCTTCTTGACCTCCACTTTACTCCATGATTTTGAAGGACCTACAACAGTAGCCTTCTTACTAGTTCTGGCTGTCATCATCTCAGCCACAGACCTCCCCTTCCTGGTCTTCATTCTTTTAGCAACCCTTGGCTCCAAGTGCTAAAGCAAGGTGTCATCTTCATCATCTGAGCTTTCTTCTTCCAAGTCAATCACCTTCTTACCAGAGGCATGCTTCTGAGAAGCATCTACAGGTTTCTTACTGGGCAAGGTTTTCCCTAAAGAATACAATCCCTCTGCAACAATATCTTTCTCTGACCTAGATGAATCATCATATTTCTCATTGTGAGGTTCCACGTCAGGTGAGGGGTCCCTTCTATATAGAGGAGTCGAAACTCCCTTGACTGAGTGTCCTTCATTTAGGATCCTTGTGACCAAATTTCTAATGACACAATCAATATGATGCATGTCATCTTTAGAGGTGGGGTTATCAGAGTTGTTACCTTAAGTATGCCCTGCAGTGGAGGATGGACCAGGGGCGTCTCCAGGGATGACTGAAAGGGGAATAACTTACAAAATGTCTTCATGAAGAAAATCCATGGATGGTGTTCTTGCTTTGTGCGTAGGTTTGGAACCAGAAGATGAAGGATGTTGTGACATCTTGTTGAGATTGTGAAAGAATTTTTGTTTCCCTAGCAGAGATGGATGATACAGTTTGATGAAGATGGAAGTGGTTAAACTGAGGTAGCGTGTGGGAATTCTATAGATGGTAGTTCCAATACTAGGTAATGATTTACCATAAATGGGGCACTTTCTTTTAAGTGGGCAGACAATATTTTTATTACCTTTTCCACTTCAAATTAATTGCTATAAATTCTCATGGATACAAATCCCCAATTTCCCTCTTAAACATTCAAACTGATTAGCATCCAAAGCCTTTGTAAATATGTCAGATAATTGCATTTCAGTAGTAACATGCTCCAGTGTTATGATTTTATCTTCCACAAGTTCTCTAATAAAGTGATGACGAATATCAATGTGCTTTGTTCTGCTGTGTTAAATAGGATTCTTAGGTTGTCAGAGTACAATTTCATGACATCTTGTGTGACATTGTATTCAGTCAACATTTGTTTCATCCAAACCAGTTGAGAACAACTACTCCCAGCTGCTATGTATTCAGCTTCAGCAGTGGATAGGGACACACAATTTTGTTTCTTACTAAACCATGATATCAGGTTGTTCCTTAAGAAGAAACATCCTCCTGATGTGCTTTTCCTATCATCGGCACTTCCAGCCCAATCAGCATCACAGTAACCAGTCAGCATAGATCTAGATCCATGAGTATATAACATCCCATAGTCACTAGGGCCATTGACATATTTTAGTATCCTCTTCACTTGGTTTATGTGACTGACTTTTGGTTCAGCTTGATATCTAGCACAAACACCTACAGCAAATGCAATGTCAGGTCTGCTTGCTGTGAGACATAGCAGACTTCCTATCATGCTTCTGTATAGAATTTGATCTACACTAACACCATTTTCATCTTTGGAGACTTTCAAATGTGTAGGAGCAGGTGTTCTTTTATGACTTGCATTCTCCATGCCAAACTTCTTAATAATGTTTTTGGCATATTTGCTTTGAGATAGAAAGATAGAATCTTCCATCTGCTTGACTTGTAGCCAAAGAAAATAGATGAGTTCTCCAACAAGGCTTATCTCAAACTCAGACTGCATTTGTCTAACAAAATGTTCGGCCATCTGATCTGACATCCCACCATACACAATATCATCCATATATATTTGAGCCACCATGAGTTTTCCTCCTTCATTCTTAACAAAGAGGGTCTTGTCAATACCTCCCTTCTTATATCCATTGTTAGTGAGGAACACTGTGAGTCTCTCATACCAAGCCCTAGGAGCTTGTTTCAAACCATAAAGGGCTTTCTTCAATCTACACACATGCTTTGGAAGATTTGGATCTGTGAATACTTTAGGTTGTTCAACATATACTTCCTCATTTAAGTAGCCATTCAAGAAGGCACTTTTTACATCCATTTGGAACAGTTTGAACTTCATAATACATGCCACTCCAAGCAATAGTCTAATGGACTCAAGGCGAGCTACAGGGGCAAATGTTTCATCAAAATCCACTCCTTCAACCTGAGCATATCCTTGTACTACTAATCTTGCTCTGTTTTTAGTAACCACCCCTTGTTCATCAGATTTATTCTTATACATCCACTTTATACCTATGACATTTATTACTTCAGGTCTAGGAACCAGTTCCCATACTTCATTCCTCTTGAATTGACCTAACTCCTCCTGCATGGCATTGATCCGAAACTCATCAGTCAAGGCCTCATTGACATTCCTAGGCTCAATCTTGGACACAAAGCAGTCATGTGAGATCACTTCCCTTGATCTAGTTGTGACCCCTTTATTTGGGTCTCCTTTAATGAGATCTTTAGGATGATCCTTCTGAATTCCGATGGAGGGTCCCTTGTTGATTTTGTCATCTTCATGTTCAACTTGAGGAGGTTCACTCTCATTATTTTTGTCTGAGAGATCAGCTGGGGGATCATTTAGAGATGTCTCAACATTGTCTGTGACATCAGTCTGCTGATCATCAACCACAACATTGATAGATTCCATCATTACTTTTGTTTTGGAATTAAAGACTCTATATGCTCTGCTGTTTGTTGAGTAGCCTAGAAATATTCCTTCATCACTTTTGGGATCCATCTTCCTTCTTTGTTCACGATCAGTCAAGATATAACATTTACTACCAAACACATGGAAGTATTTGACTGTAGGTCTTCTCCCTTTCCAGACTTCATATAAGGTAGTAGGATTCCCTTTCTTCAAGGTTACTCTATTGTGAACATAGCAGGCGATGTTCATAGCTTCAGCCCAGAAGTGGTAGGGCAATTTCTTAGTAGGAATCATAGCTCTACCTGATTCTTGAAGGGTTCTATTTTTCTTTTCCACCACACCATTTTGCTGGGGAGTAATGGGAGATGAGAACTCATGATGAATTCCTTCTAAAGAACAAAATTCAACAAATTTGTTGTTCTCAAATTCCTTTCCATGGTCACTTCTAGTTTTGATAACTTGACTTTATTTTTCTCTTTGAAGTTTTAGACAAAGATCTTTGAAGACTTCAAAAACATCAGATTTTTCTCTTATAAAATTAATCCAGGTGTATCTGGAGAAGTCATCCACCATTACATACGCATACTTCTTCCCACCAAGGCTTTCCACCTGCATGGGTCCCATCAAGTTCATATGGAGGAGTTCCAGTACTTTGGAAGTGGTGTCATGTCTGAGCTTCTGGTGTGACATCCTTGTCTGTTTTCCAATTTGACATTCCCCACAGACTTTTCTTTCATCAATCTTCAAGTTGGGAATTCCTCTAACAACTTCAACAAATATAATCTTCTTCATACCTTTAAGATGCCGATGGCACAATCTTTGATGCCATATCTTCACTTCTTCTTCTTTGGATAAAGTACACATTGAAGAATAACCAGTTTCTTGAGAACTCCACATGTAGCAGTTGTCTTTAGACCAGACTCCTTTCATGATCACTTCATTTTCTTTGTTAGTAATCAGACATTTAGTCTTGGTGAAGTTTACAGTTAGACCTTGGTCACATAGTTGACTGATGCTTATTAGGTTTGCAGTCAGTCCCTTAACAAGTAGGACATTGTCAAGATTAGGAACTCCAGGGCAGTTAAGCTTACCAATTCCCTTGATTTCACCCTTTGCTATGTCACCAAAGGTTACATAACTGGTGGCATGAGGATGAAGGCCAGTTAGCAGGTTTTTGTTTCCAATCATGTGTCTGGAGCACCCACTGTCAAAACACCAATCTTCTTTGGCTGAAACTCTGAAGGAAGTGTGAGCTATCATACTTGTAACATCAGTCCTAGGAACCCATTGTTTTTTGTTGACAGGTCTGTGATGTTTGGGTTTAGGTTGATGATGAGAGGGACTAGGATAGCCATACAAGTTATAGCAGAATGGTTTTATGTGGCCAAATTTTCCACAGTAATGACATCTCCATCTTTGATGTTTCCCTTTCTGCTGTCTTTCTTTATGATATTGTAACATATGATGTGACATCTCTAGTTTGCTCCCACTGTGACTGCACTTAGGTTTGGACTTTGGTTCGCTACCAGTGTGGCTGCAATCAGGTTTAGATTCATTGAACCCAATGTCAGACTTGTCTCCTATTACTTGTTCAGTCTGGAGAATTTTGTCTAAGGTGTCAGATCCATTGTTTAGCATTCTTACATACTTGGTCATCTCATCCAGTTTAGAATTCAAAAATACTGCTTCAGTCTTCAACTTGGAGATGGTTTCCAAATGTTTTGCCTTCTCATTCTCCAGCTGTGCTATCACTTTCTTCTGCCTTTCAACTTGTTAACACACTTCTGCACTTCTATGACACAACTTTCTGTAGGTAATGGCCAACTCTTCAAAGGTTACTTCATCATCACTTGAGTCTTCATCAGAACCCCATCTTCTAGTCAAGGCAGTCACAAGATTTGCAGACTCTTCTATTTCACTTTCATCAGATCAAGTGGCAGCAAGACTCCTCTTCTGTTTCTTGAGGTAGGTTCCACATTCAGTTCTAATGTGTCCATACCTATCATATTCATGGTACTGAACTCCCTTTCCTTCTTTGGGCTTTTCATCTGACCTTGTTCTTCTTCCAGCATTGTTGGATTTACTGATGTCAGATGAGATGTTCTTAACATTAGCCTTAGATCTTACATCCATCTTTTTCATATGTCTGTTGAACTGTCTTCCCAGCATTGCTACATCATTTGCCAGATCTTCATCAATATCTTGACCACTTTCCTCCTATTTTTCCTCAGTGTTTGACATGAAGACTATGCTTTTGACTTTCTTTTCAGATCCATCACACATTCCCATCTTAAATGTTTGGAGGGATCCAATTAGCTCATCAACTCTCATATTGGAAATGTCTTGAGACTCTTCTATGGCTGTCACTTTCATGGCAAATCTTTTAGGGAGTGAACTGAGTATTTTCCTCACTAATTTTTCATCCGACATCTTCTCAACCAGGGCTCCTGAGGCATTAGCAATTTCAAGGATATTCATATGAAATTCATGAATATTTTCATCGTCTTTCATCCTTAAATTTTCAAACTTGGTAGTGAGCAGCTGCAGTCTAGACATCTTCACTCTAGAGGTGCCTTCATGAGTGGTTTTGAGAATGTCCCAAGCATCTTTAGCCCCCTCACAGTTGTTTACCAATCTGAAGATATTCTTATCTACTCCATTGAATATATCATTCAATGCTTTAGAATTCCCAAGGGCTAAATCATCCTCCTCCTTGGTCGATTGTTCTTCAGCCTTCTTATCAATAGTAGCTTCTCCATCCTCAGTAATAACTAGATGTTCCCAGCCTGTTAAAACAGCCTTCCAAGCCTTATTATCCAGAGATTTTAGGAAGGCTACCATTCGAGGTTTCCAGTAGTCATAAATGGATCCATCTAGAATAGGTGGTTTGTGAGCAGATCCTCCATCTCTCTCCATAGTACCAGAAAGTAACGTCCCTAGATCTGACCCAGAACCAGAGTAGGAAGCCTGCTCTGATACCAGTTGAAATTCTGGTATCAGATATGAGATGTCGAAGGTAATGTCACGACACTAATATCTAAACAATACAAACAGGATAAAAGATAAAGAACAGTAATACAAGAGACATAAGCAATTGTTAACCCAGTTCGGTGCAAACTCACCTACGTCTGGGGGCTAGCAAGCCAGGAAGGAAATCCACTAAATAGAATCAGTTCAAAGACTCTCAGTAAACAACTTCAAGTTACAGTCTTTTCACCTAATCTCTACCCGTGTGACTTCTACCTATGACCTCTTAGATATGAGATTCTACTCACTCCCCCTCAATCACAGCAGTGATATAAAACAAGAATTACAATGAAAAGAAGACACTCTTCAAAGACACACACTTGATCTTACTTAAAAGCTTCAATCAAGTAGACACACACTCATGCTTCAAAGCTTAGAGTGACAAATTACAACTCAAAATAAGACCAACTCAATCATCTATGGATGAATTGAATGGCTTACAATTCACACTACCACACAAGACTAAAACCTTTATTCTCTCTCAATATTTCGTTCGTTATTTTTGTGTATAAAATCAGGTTTTCCATGTCCTTTTTATAGAAGCATTTGGCTGGGCTTGGACATCATAAAACCCTAAAACTATTTTCCATTCATATCTTCTCATGACATTTGATTATATCTCTTTGGAAAATAAGTTAATCTCGTTGTAATTACTGATTGATAGCGTGTTCAATCATCTCATCAATCATACACAGATTGGCATTAAAAACGCAATCACATAATACATAACATTCAGACTGAATGTTCTGTATACAAATGTCATGACATCGGGTCTGACATCTCAGTAAAAATCCTGCATAATCACATTTTAAACATCCAGTAGGTACAATTTATCTTAGGTTAAGACAACACATGTGACAACTTGTGAACATTCTAGGTTTTACCAAAATTGCTGCCAACACTTAGAACCAACAATGGATTCAAGATACCATTCTTCTTTGATCTCAAACTATTTTTTCCCCAGCAAGTGATACATTATTGTCGTACTATACAGTACTGCAATCATTCCTTGAAGTGGTGTTTTTCTTGTGAGACCTTATTGCTTAGACAAATATCTCTCTCTTTGTTTCATGACAGTTAACCTCTGGAATTGGGTTTGTCTTGTGAGTCTCCGTTGCTTAGACAAATACCTTTTGTTATCCTTATGTTAGTGAAAGTTATACTTTTCATCACTTTTAAACTCTTTCTTTGTTCTCGTGGTTCCACGAACTACGATTGCTCTGACTTTCTCATTGGACAATGAGAATACGTAGGCATGAGGATGTGAATACTTGGCGAGCATTCTCCTAATTATTCCCCCTTCTGCCTTAGGGAACCACTCATATATTTCATGATCCATTATCTACCTTCGATTATTGAACCATTCACCCTAGTGAGATATTGTTTCTTTGAAACTGAAATACACTTCCTTTGGAATTCCATATATACCCTTTTAGGACCGTATAGTGGCAATCCACATTCGTACATAGAGTTGTTTGGCTCATACCAAAAAATTTAATTCCTTCTTTTTTGGCCAAGACTTTGTTTCCCTCTATGGTATAAATTACATCTTTGCTATGGATTCCAATATACCTTATCTTCGGTTTCAAATTACACCTCTTCAGTCATTGTTACCAAATATTCAATCCTGTGACTTTGGTCACTTCGCTCTGTTAATCTCCATGATGCCTTCAGATTCTACCTTAATTCACTCCATGTGATATACGTTTACTTTGAGCCAAATGCATTATCCCTTTGAGCTCCATCTTGTATCACCTTGTGAACCAAAAGCTGTTTGCCTCGTACCCAAACGCTTAATTCTACTTGTTTTTGGCTATACCATATAGTGGCAACCCGACTAGTCCATATTTCGGTCAATGCCAGTTTTAATCTTGGGTTCATATTTTACCCCTTGTTGGAGTTCAAATTAGATTATCCTTTGGTTTAGACCATATCGGTATCACAATTATTTTCACCTCCTACCACTAGTTCTATGAACTACAGAGCTATGAATTCCTCATTGCACTATGAGGATACGTAGGCATGAAGACCCTAATCCTCACCGAGAAATTTATGTATTTCTTCCTTTTCCCTTATTCTTTCGCGAGTAACCCTTAGATAACACCCATTCGAGCAAGAACAATCAAAACGGTTCCTATGGAGTACCATGGATGTTAGGGGTTCTAATACCTTTCCCTTGCATAACCTACTTCCATACCCAACATATATCTTTCCCCGGGTTTTATCGATGTTTTCCCTTTCCTTCGGGAATAACTAAAGTTCGATGGCGACTCTGTTGTATGTTCGAGCGTGCGATACACTCGAGTATATTTCCGCTAGATTCAGTTGGCGAGTCTGTTTGGGATACTCCGCTACTTGGAATACTTCCTAGTTTCTAAAAGAAGTAGAGCCTAGTTTTGGTTACTCTCTCTAGTTTTAGGTGTTTATATTTATACTTTACTCTCTTTACATTATTCGTCATTTATTTTATCGCCTTACATTTCTGTATATTCTATTACACTGAATATCTATATATGTTGTTGTTGGGTTGGGGTTGATACTACATGAGTGAAGTTATATACCTGAGCTTAGTATACACACAAGATAAATTCTTGGATAGTCATGTACATTTGTGTATTGCACGTTGGGTTGCCACGAGAACCACACCCAGACTAGATTCACTTGGAAGTACTTTTGTCTTGTGAAAATTCACTACGAGAGGGTATTTTCATTTCGAGTCGATGACTCTGGAAGACCTTATAGGGACTACCTTTTTGAAGATTAGAACCTACATGTGAGGGGGATATGGGTTTTTCTGCAGGAAACCATAGACTCTACATACCCTATTCTCATGGACGTCGGACCTTTAATCCTGCATTGGGCATTATACATAGATTATCCAGATTATTTGTGTCGTTAACCTATGTTATTACATTGCAGTACATACGTCGGAGCTTGAAACTTGGGTTGCTATACCATTAAGGTTTTGAATCTATGGATGTTGCTTACCTATTTGAATTCCATCCCTAACATGTGCATTCATTCATTTGCATTTCATGCATGTTAACCAGAAAACTCACCTTATCCATTCCTCTGTCAGAAAGACAATGATTCACCCGACACCGAGCATTGAAGAATCATGGAAAAGGGAAAGAGCATTGACAAAGTTGACATGGTCTTGGGGTTGTTCTTGGATAGCCTGACAAAAGACTTCCTAAATCAGGTTGTGATTGATGAGAAAGCTGAAGACAGACTGAAGAGAGATCACAAACAGAAGGTGGCTGTAGGCATTCTGCCACTTCCTCCTCAAGAACAACGTTTACTGCCACATCAGAGGCATGCTCAAAGCAACCAGAAGCTGAAGCAGAAGAAAATCAACCAGAAAAACAACGATAAAGAAAGGAGATGTCCTATCTATGATCTGATTCCTACGTCTTATTCATATTTGCTACCTATACTGGTTAATGTTAGGGAAATTATGCCTAAACAAATCAAGCCTGCTAGGTTTCCCTACAATCATAAGCATCACCCTCATGCCATATGTGGATATCATACCGGGCATGTAGGGCATTCTATAGAGAATTTTTACCCTTTCAAGACCAAAGTTCAAGAGCTCATTAATTAGAAGTTGTTGTGCTTTACACCTGTGACTACTGAGGCACCCATTGAGAAGGAGTTTGAGTACAAGGGTCCTTCGATTCATGTGCAAGTTCCTCCACATGTGGTCCAACCTGTTATGTAATACCCAAATCAAGGATATGACCCTGGAATGTTGTTGGCCTATCATGTGGCATCATCTTCTACTATTGTTGCATCTCAGTACGCCTATACTAGGGCACCCTACGTCCCATTTGGAGTTCGTCATGGTCAAAATTCTCATCAGATAGTCAATCCTGGCTTAGTACACTCTACTCAGATGTTCCTACCAATGGCTATTCCTCAGATTCATCCTCAATCGCAGATATCTTCGGTGCCTATGCCATACTACTCATTCCCACATGGTGTTACGTCCCAGTACCAACAAGCTCCTTAGGTTCATATTTTGTCAACAAACTATGCCACGTAACCACCAAGGGTAAAGGCAGACCAGACGTTATGATAGGAAACGTCCTCAACATGATCAGATCCCTATGACATATGCTCAACTGCTACCTTACCTTGCCCATCAAGGACCCCTCACCTGAGGAGGAACCCCATGCTGATAAAGATGATAACTCATCTAGATCAGAAAAGGAAGTGGCTGCTGAGGGGCTATGCTCTCTAGGTAAAACCCTACCTATCAAGAAATCAGCAAATATGTCTCAGGAAAATATTATTGACCTAGAGGAAGAAAGCTCTAAAGAAGAGGATGACACTTTGGTCCATCTTGTAAAACCAAGTGTAGCTGAGAAACTGAGGACTAGAAAAGGGAAAAGTGTGGCTAAAATGAGAACAACAAGAAGAGTGAAGAAGGCTGTAGGACCCTCAAAAGCCTGGAGTAAAGTTGAGGTTAGGAAAAGGAAAGAAAGAGACAGTTCTCACTCTAATGAGGATGTCGAAGACGATGTCCCAGACATCACCCCTACAAAAAGACAGGATGTTAAGAAGTCTTTTGGCAAAACTATTGATATGCACCTAGACAATATCTCCTTCCATTTAGAAGATGGTGCTGCAAAATGGAAATTTGCCGTTCAGAGGAGGGTAGCTGTTGAAAGAGATCTTGGAAAAGAGGCTTTAGAGGTAAAGGAAGTACTTGATTTAATCAAAAATGCTGGACTAATGAAGACTGTGGTTGCTCTACCCCAATGTTATGAGGGGTTAGTAAAAGAGTTTATTGTGAATATCCTTGAGGATATTTATGAAAGAAGCAGCAGAGAGTTCTGCAAGGTGTTTGTAAGGGGTAAATGTGTGAAATTCTCACCAAGCATTATCAACAAGTTCCTAGGAAGAGGAACTGATGTAGGAGTGGATCTAGAGACTACATACAATGAGGTCTGTAGGACAGTTACAACTGGCCAAGTTAAGGAATGGCCTAGCAGGGATCACCTATCAACTCGCAAGCTAACTGTCAAATATGCCATCTTGCACAAGATTGGATCAACCAACTTGGTACCTACTAATCATATCTCTACCATCTCCATTGGCCTTGGGAGAATTATTCATGCTATTGGAACCAGGATGAACTATGACTTTGGGAGATTTATGTTTGACCAAACTATCAGACATACCTCCACAAATGCTGTGAAGTTGCCCATTGCCTTCCCATCCCTTATTTGTGGTATAATCTTGAGTCAACAACCAGACATACTTAATACAAGTGATACTCCAAGTAGAAGAAAAACCCCTGTATCCATTCATTATAAGTTGTTTGAGGGAAGTCATGTCAATGATGTTGTCATGACATCTTCCAGAAAGGAGTCTACATCTCAAGGGAGGTTAATTGATCAGTTGAAGGAAACCTGCATGGAACTGGATAATGGTATAAGGGTAGCCAAGGCAAGAAAAGAATCTTTGGAAGTTCTTATTAGGAGCCTAGAAAAGGAAGAAGTGGAGAAGGCTGGTGAAGATTCAGATGCCAATACCTCAAGAGAGAGGTCAAAAGCTCAATCTAGTGGTAGCTCTGAAAGCTCTGAAAGGTCTGAAGGTGAGGGTGATACTTCTTCCTCTGATTGATGGTCCCCCCCGCTTTGTGTTGAAGACTGGAGATTGTGTGAGGTGTGTTGTGAAGACTGTTGTGGCTGATGCTTTGGAAGCTGTTCTGGTGCTGATGCTGAAGTTTTATTGTTTTTTGAGAAATGTGTAATTTGTAGAAGTCCTCATTGATGTCTGTTTGTAATATTTTGGGCTCTTAATGAGTTCTTTGGATTTGTTCATTATCTCAGCTATCACAGCTGTGTATAATGGTGGTTTGTATCTCCTGAACAATTATGTTTTAACATTTTTAATGTTATAACATCTGATCTGACATTCTCTGCTAGGCTAATTGACATTTATTTTGTCTAATTGGTCACCTTTGGTCAATTTTGACTAAAAAGGGGGAGAAGTCTTTATGTGGAGCTGGAGTTGTGAGGAGATGTATGTGGTCGGACAACTATTATTGAAGGAAGTGCACATGTGTTAAAACAGAAGGTTGTTTTATTTACAGATGTCAAAGGGGATGTCTGATGTGGTGTACAGTTGTTGATGTTGAAGCAGATGTCAGAATGACATTCTGGCTGGTACAGGTGTTGTGGTTACAGTAGCTGTTATTTTCATGGAGATGATTGCACAGATTTAGGGGGAGAAGTAATACCCTTGTGCTTTTGTGTGTCTTACTAGTTGCATCCATAACTAGTAATTCTTTTTGTGTTGTACGAATTTAGGGGGAGGAGAAGTACCCTTATGCATGTGTGTATTACTAGTAGCTATAACTAGTAATTGTATTTGCTTTTGTTGCATATTAAGCAACATAACAGTAGTTTATGTTGCTTAATATCTGTAAACAGACCAACCTTCTGTTTTAACACATGCGCACTTCCTTCAATAATAGTTGTCCGACCACATACATCTCCTCATAGCTCCAGCTCCACATAAATACTTCTCCCCCTTTTAGTCAAAATTGACCAAAGGTGACCAATTAGACAAAATAAATGACAATTAGCCTAGAAGAGAATGTCAGATCAGATGTTATAACATTAAAAATGTTAAAACATAATTGTTCAGGAGATACAAACTACCATTATACACAACTGTGATAGCTGAGATAATGAACAAATCTAAGGAACTCATTAAGAGCCCAAAATATTACAAACAGGCATCAATGAGGATTGCCACAAATTACACATTTTTAAAAAAACAATAAAACTTCAGCATCAGCACCAGAACAACTTCCAAAGCATCAGCCACAACAGTCTTCACAGCACACCTCACACAATCTTCAGTCTTCAACACAAAGGGTGGGGGACCATCAATCAGAGGAAGAAGTATCACCCTCACCTTCAGAGCTTTCAGAGCTGCCACTAGATTGAGCTTTTGACCTCTCTCTTGAGGTATTGGCATCTGAATCTTTACCAGCCTTCTCCACTTCTTCCTTTTCTAGGCTCCTAATAAGAACTTCCAGAGATTCTTTTCTTGCCTTGGCTACCCTTATACCATTATCCAGTTCCATGCAGGTTTCCTTCAACTGATCAATTAAACTCCCTTGAGATGCAGACTCCTTTCTGGAAGATGTCATGACAACATCATTGACATGACTTCCCTCAAACAACTTATAATGAATGGATAGAGGGGTTTTTCTTCTGCTTGGAGTATCACTTACATTAAGTATATCTGGTTGTTGACTCAAGATTATACCACAAATAAGGGATGGGAAGGCAATGGGCAACTTCATAGCATTTGTGGAGGTATGTCTGATAGTTTGGTCAAACATAAATCTCCCAAAGTCATAGTTCATCCTGGTTCCAATAGCATGAATAATTCTCCCAAGACCAATGGAGATGGTAGAGATATGATTAGTAGGTACCAAGTTGGTTGATCCAATCTTGTGCAAGATGGCATATTTGACAGTTAGCTTGCCAGTTGATAGGTGATCCCTGCTAGGCCATTTCTTAACTTGGCCAGCTGTAATAGTCCTATAGACCTTATTGTATGTAGTCTCTAGATCCACTCCTCCATCAGTTCCTCTTCCTAGGAACTTGTTGATAATTCTTGAAGAGAATTTCACACATTTACCCCTTACAAACACCTTGCAGAACTCTCTGCTGCTTCTTTCATAAATATCCTCAGGGATATTCACAATAAACTCTTTTACTAACCCCTCATAACATTGGGGTAGAGCAACCACAGTCTTCATTAGTCCAGTATTTTTTATCAAATCAAGTACTTCATTTACCTCTACAGCCTCTTTTCCAAGCTCTCTTTCAACAGCTACCCTCCTCTGGACGACAAATTTCCATTTTGCAGCACCATCTTCTAAATGGAAGGAGATATTGTCTAGGTGCACAACAACAGTTTGGCCAGGAGACTTCTTAACATCCTGTCTTTTTGCAGGGGAGATGTCTAGGATGTTGTCTTCGACATCCTCATATGAGTCAGAACTGTCTCTTTCTTTCCTTTTCCTAACCTCAACTTTACTCCAGTCTTTTGAGGGTCCTACAACCTTCTTCACTCTTCTTGATGTTCCTATTTTAGCCACACTTTTCCCTTTTCTAGTCCTCAGTTTCTCAGATACACTTGGTTTTACAAGATGGACCAAAGTGTCATCCTCTTCTTCAGAGCTTTCTTCCTCAAGGTCAATAATATTTTCCTGAGACATATTTGTTGATTTCTTGCTAGGTAGGGTTTTACCTAGAGAGCATAGCCCCTCAGCAGCCACTTCCTTTTCTGATCTAGATGAGTCATCATCTTTATCAGCATGGGGTTCCTCCTCAGGTGAGGGGTCCCTTCTGGACAGAGGGGTAGAAACCCCTTGACTGAAAGTCCTTCTCTTAGAATCCTAGTCACTAGGTTCATAATGGCACGATCAGCATAATGCATGTCTTTTAGAAGAGGAGATTTATCAGGAATGTTACCTGGTTTACTTCCAGTTGTGGAAGAAGGGCCTGGTGCATCACCTGGTATCACACAAAGAGGAGTGACGTCTAGCACGTCTTCATCTAACACCTCCATGGAAGGAGTCTTTTCATGCTGAGTGGGTTTTGATCCAGACGATGAAGGATGTTGAGACATGTTATTGGACTTTTGAGATAAATTTCTTTGCCCTAGCAGGGGTCCTCTGAGCAGTTTGATGAAGATGGAAGGAGTTGTGTTCAGGTAGCGTGTGAAGATAACATAGATACTATTTCCAATACATGGTAATGATTCATCATTAATGTGGCTCTTTATTTTAATTGGCCAGACAAAATTTTTATTACCTCTTCCTTCCCATATTAATTGCCATAATTTCTCAAGAATCCACATTCCTAATTTCCCTCTTACATATTCAAATTGAAAATTATCCACATCCCCTGCAGCCTTGTCAGCTAGTTGCATTTCATGCTTTAGAACTATGAATTTGTCTTTCACACATTTTCTAATTGAGTGATGACAACAAATAATGTACTTGGTCCAACTGTTATGAATATGATTTTTGGACATAGTTGCAGCCTTCTGGTTGTCATAATACAATGTCATGACATCGTGTGTGACATTGTATGCAATTATCAGTAGTTTCATCCAACCTATTTGAGAACAGCTGCTTTCATCTGATATATCTTCATTATATACACCATTTTTATCTTTCAAATGTATAGTAGCGTGAGTCCTTTCACTCTCCATCTCAAACTTCTCCTCATTGTTCTTGGTACACATAGTCCCTTGTGGTCTAGTTTCAACAAGGCTCTTTCGAATTTCAGACTGCATATGACTAGTCACATGTCCACCTATTTGATCTAACTTCTCAGCTATTTGAGCCATCATGACCTTTTCTCCTTTGAAAGTGAGTTTAAGTCTGAGCTTTTGGTGTGACATCCTTGTCTGACATTTCCCACAGACTTGTCTTTCATCACTCTTGAGAGTTCCTCTAGCAGCTATACTCATCTTCATCCTTTCTTCTTTGACATGGGTACACTTTGAGGAATAATTAATTTGAGAGCTCCACATGTAACAGTTGTCTTTGGTCCTGATTCCTTTCATAATTACTTCACTGTCTTTGTTAGTAATCAGACATTCAGTTTTGGTAAAGTTAACATTCAGATCTTGATCACATAGTTGACTGATGCTTATTAGATTTGTAGTCAAGCCCTTAACCAGTAGTATTTTGTCAAGTTTAGGAACTCCAGGACAATCAAGCTTGCATATCCCCTTTATTTCACCCTTTGCTCCATCACCAAAGGTTACATGGCTTATGGCATGAGGATGTAGTTAAGTTATCAAGTATATGTTTCCAGTCATGTGTCTAGAACATCCACTATCAAAATACCACTCTTCTTTGGCTAAGATTCTGAGGGGAATGTGAGCTATTAGACTTGTAACATTAGTCTTAGGAACCCATAGCTTCTTGTTGATAGGCCTGTGTTTCTTGGGTTTGGGTTGGTAGTGAACAGGGCTAGGATAACCATACAGCTTATAATAGAAGGGCTTCAGGTGACCAAATTTCCCACAGTAATGGCATCTCCATCTTTGGTGTTTCCCTTTCTGTTGTATCCTCTGATGTTGTGACATCTCAGGTTTACTTTTACTATGGCTGCATTTGGGTTTGGCTTGATGTTTGCTCTCAGGTTTAGACTAATTATACCCAATGCCAGATTTGTCTCATGTTACTTGTCTAGTTTGGAGAATCTTGTCTAAAGAATCAGAACCATTGTTTAACATCCTTACATACTTAGTCATTTCTTCCAGTTTAGCATTTAAGAACAAAGCTTCAGTTTTTAACTTGGAGATGGTTTCCACATGGTCTGCCTTCTCACTCTCTAGTTGTGCTATCTTCTGACTTTCAGCTTGTTGATTTTCATCTAGCTTGGCATTCAGAACCATTGCTTCTATTTGTAATTTGGAGATGGTTTCCAATTATTCTACCTTCTCATTCTCAAGTTGTGTTATTTCCTTCTTCTGGCTTTCAACATGTTTGCACAACTCTACACTTTTGTGACACAACTTTCTGTAGGTAGAGGCCAATTCTTCAAAGGTTACTTCATTATCACTTGAGTCTTCATCAGATCCCCATCTTCCTGTCAAAGCAGTCACAAGATTTGCAGCTTCCTCTGTTTCACTCTCATCAGACCAAGTGGCAGCAAGACTCATCTTCTGCTTCTTGAGGTAGGTTCCACATTCAGCCCTGATGTGTCCATACCCATCACATTCATAGCACTGTACCTCTTTTCCTTCTTTGAGCATCTCATCTGATCTTGCTCTTCTTCCAGCATTAATGGATTTACTGATGTCATATGAGATGTTCTTGACATTTTCCTTAGATCTTACATCCATCTTTTTCAACAGTTTATTGAACTGTATTCCCATCATTGCTACTTCATTGACCAAATCTTCATCAACCTCCTGACTCTTTTCCTCTTTTGTGTTTAACATAAAAGCCATGCTCTTGGTTTTCTTTTCAAAACCATCATTTAATCCCATCTCAAATGTTTGTAGGGAACCAATTAGCTCATCAACCCTCATGTTGGAAATGTCTTGAGACTCTTTTATGGCAGTCACCTTCATAGCAAATCTCTTATGGAGTGACCTGAGTATTTTTCTTACCAGTTTTTCATCTGTCATCTTCTCTCCTAGGGATCCTGAGGCATTAGCAATTTTAAGGATACTCATGTGAAATTCATGAATGTCTTCATCTTCTTTCGTCCTTAAATTTTCAAACTTGGAGGTGAGAAGCTGAAGTCTAGACATCTTTACCCTAGAGGTGCCTTCATGAGTGGTCTTGAGAATGTCCCAAGCACCTTTGGCCACTTCACAGTTGTTTACCAACCTGAAAATATTCTTGTCTACCCCATTGAATATTGAATTCAATGCTTTAGAATTTCCAAGGGCTAGATCATCCTCCTCCTTGGACCATTGTTCTTCAGGCTTCTTGTCAGTTGTGGCTGCTCCTTCCTTAGTAATTACTGGATGAACCCATCTTGTTAACACAGCCTTCCAAGCCTTATTATCCAGATATTTTAAGAAGGCTACCATTCGAGGTTTCCATTAGTAATAGTTAGATCCATCCAAAATTGGTGCCCTGTGAACAGATCCTCCATCTCTCTCCATTGTACCAGAAAGTATTGCCCCTAGATCTCACCCAGAACCAGAGCAGGATGCCTGCTCTGATACTAATTGAAATTCTGGTATCAGATATGAGATGTCGAATGTAATGTCACGACACTAATATCTGAGTAATGCAAACAGAATAAAGATAGAGAATAGTAATGCAAGAAACACAAACAATTGTTAACCCAATTCGGTCCAAATCACCTACATATGGGGGCTACCAAGCCAGGAAGGAAATTCACTAAAATAGAATCAGTTCAAAGACTCTTCATACACTTCAACAAGTTACAGTCTTTCTCACCTAATCTCTACCCGTGCAATTTCTACCTAAACACTCTTAGATATGAGAACCCACTCACTTCCCTACAACCACACCTATGATTTTAAACAACAATCCCTTGAGAAAAGAAAACACTTTTCAATAACACACTCTTGATTTTACTTCACAGTTTCAATCAAGAAGACACACTCTTGATCTTGCTTAACAACTTTGATCAAGAAGACATACACTTGATCTTGCTTCACAACTTTGATCTAGTAGACACACACTCTTGCTTAACAGCTTTTGAGTGACAAATTACAACCACAAATCAGACCAATTCAATCATCAATGGATGACTTGAATGGCTTTCAAGCCTCAGGACTAAACAGACACAAACCCTAGCTCTCTCTCTATATTTCGCTCAGTATTGGTTGTGTTGTAAAATAGGTTTTCTACGTCCCTTTTTATAGAAGCTTTCAGCTGGGCTTGGACATATTGAAAACCCTAAATCTATTTTCCAATCAAATCTTCTCATGACAGCTGGTTAGATCTCTTTGGAAAATAAGTAAATCAGGTTGTAATCCATGATTGAATGCGCCTGCAAATCAGATCTTCAATCATACAAAGATTGCCATTAATTGTGCAATCACAAAACACCAGACATTCATACTGAATGTTCTGTGCACAGGATGTCATGACATCGGGTCTGACATCCTGGAACAATTCCTGCATAACTTCATAATTCCTTTTATAAATTCCAGCAGGTACAACCATATCAGATGCCATGACATTGTGTATGACATTCTGAAACAATCCTGCATGATCATGTCTTCCATTTGAACTCCAACAGGTACACATCATCAGATGCCATGTCATTATGACATTCTGATACAATCCTGCCTGATATCATGTTCTTGAATTCCGGCAGGTACACAGGATATCTCATGTTAAGACATCACACATAACATCTTGTGAACACTCTTTGTTTTACCAAAATAGCTGCCAACACTTAGGACCAACACAACAGTCTCCTCAGGTTCATATTTTGAAAAGTCAACAAACTACGCCACGTAACCACCAAGGGTAAAGGCAGACCAGACGTTATGATAGGAAACATCCTCAACATGATCAGATCCCTATGACATATGCTCAACTGCTACCTTACCTTGCCCATCAAGGACTCATTGAGACAAAGGAAATCCCGCCTGCCATGTTTCCATATCATGCAGAGCATAATCCTAATGCCTCGTGTGCCTACCATGCTCGGCATATAGGACATTCTATCGAGAATTGTTGGCCTCTCAAAGCTTAGGTACAAGAACTTATGCATCAGAAGGTTCCGATTTTCACCAAGGAAGGTCCTAATGTCAAGATTGAGGAGGGTGAGTGCAGTCGTTAATGAAGAATGCTCAGAACTGAGGTTGCATCTGTAGAAAATAGATGAGGCCAATCACGCAAGTAATCATGTTGTTTTTCAATTTTTTCATTTGCAACATTTTCTTGTATGTCAATGTATTTTTCAATTGTGAACTTGTTTGTTTTTGATAATGATCATAATGAAATAAACATGCATGTTTTGACTAAATCCATTTGTGTTCACTCATACTTTATTTATCAGCATCAAACTATTTCTCAAACAAAATCAAAAGAGAATGATGCGATTAAAGTGCGCAAGATCGTTGCTTGTATGCTTTCGAATAAGTCTGTGCTGATGATGTAAGGAATTGTTCCAATCCCTAAACACCAGAGATATAAGGAAGTTAATACCTAGTTAACCCCTTTAGGCCTTGAAGTAGGAGTTCCTTCTTTACACACATACAACCCTCATGTTTAACCAAGGGCATGGTAGTCTTTAGTTAGTTTAATCATGCGTTCAAATTTCAAAAGGAGAGTATCCCATCAAGTGATCAATCATATCTTAACCCTCTCAAGAGGATGGAATCACAAATTCAAAATGGTTATCCCTAACCATCTTGTCAATCATACCGATACTAATATGACATTCTAATTAGTGATTTGTTCACTATATGTCATAATCTTAGTGAAAACACTTTAATTTCAAAACTTGCATGAGCATGACATTACAATTATCATTTTCAAAATGAACATTCTACATGCGAAGAGTCATTTGACTTCAAGGAAGCTTACACAATCGGAAGATCCAATAACTTTTCTAATATCCCATAGCTCAGATCTCTTCAAGGGTCCATCAATCAGGGGCAACCACATCGAGATTCTACAAATCTCCCTGAATCATCCGGATAAGGGAAAAAGTTACTTCAAGGCTCATATTGGGGCAAGCTACCCCGAGAGCACGAGAAGTCAATCATTTCCAAGATGGTTAATCGAGAGGATACTATTTCAAGATGTTGGGGTAAGCCAGTTTGAAATCTTCAAAGGAAGAGACTACTCCACGACTGGTGACTGGGGGAAATTGGTGTAGATACCTAGTATATTAGGGCATAGGCAGGCTACATAGGTAAAAGCTCTCTCCATATTTAAGACATAATCCATAAGTGTGACAACAGTTGTTGAGCTTTAAGTAGGTATCGGAGAATCACGTATGTATGACCATTATCCTAGCCTAAAATTCCCACCGCCCTCTATATGAGCATCTGGATTAACCATTGCATAAATCATCCTCATGTATCCATCATGTCGTTTCACTCATGCATATTAGGCATATAGCATAACATAAAACCTGCAAACGAGAAAAGCCAAAAATCCAGTTTATTGAGTAACACAAGCCTTTGCTTGGAAAACCAAAAATGCTCATTATGATACATTCATTATCAACCGGAAAATTTTGGGATACTTTAATATTTAATCCTCTTCTACCTTGAATACCTGAAAAGCTTCCGCAATTCTCATATCAAGGTTCAAGAAGATTAAATAGGGGCAACTGATGTACCCCAAAATTTTCCCTCCATATTTGCTTTTCATCTGACTTATGACTTGAGACTCACTCATGACTCATTCATATGTATCATTCATTCATGATTAACAGATGCTAACAAACATCATAGATTCAAGATTATGGTTAATGAAAATTAGCATTTTTGCCGGAAGATGGTGGTATTGCTCATCATGTGGAGAAACCCTAATTTTTGGATTCTTTAAGACCTTGACTTTTGAAGTCTATATCAGGACATTCATTTGGGCATCCAAACCCTAATTCTTTATCTTTACTATTAGGGGATCTTGTGTTTAACCTCATGTGCATTGACTTGACTTTCAAACCCCAGTTTTGGCTATCACCCTTTGTGTGGTCTTCTAACCCTAATTCAATCTGATGCCCCTTCCTACCAGTGGTTCTTGATTCTCTTGTTTGGTCAAGCTTCATCCGACAACCTTATGACATGGCTATTCTTCTTGGTTCCTTGTTATTGCTCCCATATGTGCATCATGTATTTGTATCCTTTGGTTTGTGGCTATTGCTATGTCACCTAGTCTTCCTCATGCCTAGCCATAGTCATTGCTTTGCTTAGCCTATTTGCATTGGGTCACTATTCATTTCACCTGTTGATATTCCCTGGTTTTGGGGCCATGCTTGGTCATGTTTGTCATTGATCCTTTCAATCGTTGTTATATACTTTGGTTCATGTTTAATGGTTCATTCATGGATCCATGGTTCAATTCCAATCCTTCACAAACTTTGGTTTAATCCATTTTTATGTCAGTTACAAGTCATGGTCATAGTTGATTCAAAGTAACATCATTTCCAAATCATGATCAAGTCATAGTAATTGTTCATTCAAATCATGTTCATATGAGACAATTCATGGTATCATTACATTCCAACTTCAATTTCCATTACAAAGCATAAGTGTCCATACATGAGAAAATTATTAAAAAAAATGAACTTTGACCAAATGTTGATTTTGGTCAACAGTTGACTTTTTGGTCAACTTTGACTTTTTGGTCAACAATCATGAACCTTTAAACTTTTCTACCATTTATCATAAACCATAAACCTCTGAACCATTTCCAATTTCAATTTACACATTCAATTACATTTCCAAACCATAAACCATTTCCATCACAAACAGAAACCATTCTATGAACAATTTCTAACTAATTCAATTTACTAACCATGTATATTTCCATATAATTTCATAAACCACATTCAAGATTCACATTCAAACATTTCAAGTCATTCCATAAACCAATGCCATACATATGTAAGCATCAAAGTTCATTATTTTGTTCAAACATTACAACCTCTCAAGCGCATTTAAACCATACAATTTCCATTCAATTAACCATTGACTCCATTTTAATTTCCCAAATAATTTCCATACATAACAATCCTACATAATTCAAATTCAAACTTTCTATGCAAACCATTTAATTTAAACAATCCAAGACATTTCTCATACATTACATCATCCAATGCTTCATGAACAAGCATTAAACCAAAAAAAAAGCATTTGCACATTTCAAACCAAAATCTCATTCATTCTAATTACATTCATTACAACAATGAATCTTACATAATATCTAACACCTAAACCAATAGCCATTACATCCATTGCTCCTAAATTCCCAAGGCCTAAATCTATTACAAGCATGGAATCAAGTCTTTTTCCCATCACATTTAAGCTTGCCATTATAATCTTAAACCATAAGCATGGCAGCATCAATCGTCATCTTTTCACTTCAAGCATACGTGCTTCAAATCTCCACCTTCAAGTTTCAAGATCTTCATCCTGTAACGGTAAACTCATGACCATCGAGCTATGGATAAGCTAGACGTCAAAAAAACCAGAGTCACTACCGCGCTTTTATTGTTTCCAAGGGAAAAGGGAAAAGTACGAACAAAACCCAAAAGATAAGAAGTTTTCAAATCAAAACTAATAAAATGTCAGAGATTACAGGTAAAGGGATTGGTTACACAGAGGGAAGGTGTTAGGCACCCAAAGTGTCCTAGGTACTCCTAGGGAGCCCTTTTTTGTGTGCATATGTATTTTTGTACAAAAAATGTTTGCAATAAATAGAATGGAGGGATGAGAGAAGAATTCATTAATTATATTTTTGTGTTTGACAAGACCTTCAGACTTGTGCCTACGTACCAACATAAAATGAGGGATCAAAACCTCGTAGTTCGTGGTACCAATTTCAAAATAAGCACATTGTTTTTAACAAAAATTTAAGTTTAACAAAGGCACAAGAGGCCTAAAATGGTTTGAATTAGGGTTAGTTATTTTTGGATTTTGAAATTTTAAGTCAAGTATGATTAAGTTCCTTTACAAGTTTAATTAAGAAAAGAGTTTAAAAAATGCAATGGCATAAGGCCAAAGTTTCTAATTTGCAAACAAGTCATAGTTTAGAAATCACAAGCAAAGAAGAATTTGAAAGGGGGAGAGATTTGAAATTAAAGAAATGGGGAGGAGATGAAGAGACTAATCTTAAGCACAAATTTAAAAGTTAAGAGTTGAAAAGATCTGACCAATGGGCTAGAATCCAATATACAAGAATGTCACATAGAAACCCAAATTTCCCTTGCACTTTAGAATCAAGCAATATCAATACACAAATATTAAGATGAAGAGCAAGACATCAAATAAAGATAGCCACAGCCAAGCTTAGCAACTTCATGATCTTCTTCATAAATCTTCCATATATCAGATGACTTCAAAGATAAAGCATTGGGCACAGGTTCAAAATAACAACTCGAAAAGATCATATTACAGATGAACTCAAATGGGATCACAATACATACAACAGATGAAAGTTCACTTCACAAGCACTTGGTTTCATGAAATTTGGCATTGGCCAAGTCCTTTTGCATAGGGAGTGTTTCCTAATTCTAAGTCCAATGTCTCAGAGCAAACCAACAGTCAACACAAAATGTCTTTTAGGTTTTTTTTTGTTATTATGTACATTAAGGTCAAAAGAACACAAACAAGTATATACAATCACAAAATAATCACAAGATATGACTTAAATGAGCAAAGTGAAAATAACATTAAAGTAAACAAGTTAAATGGTATGAATAATGGCAAATGAATAAGAGCTCAAAATTAAAATGCATAAAAATAAATGGCTTGAAATTAAATGTTAGTTGTTAATTGATTAGACGTTAGTATTACTTTTGCTTTTGTTTTGTTTAAGTCATTCTTTGGAGAACACTCAACCCACTATTCACAAGCATGAATCCTTGAACCAAGACATCTTCCAAAGGAAGGAAAAAAGGCCAAGTTTCCACACAATACCATGAAAAGGGGAGACTTACAATCTCACTTACTAGAATGATATGCATTTTGTGTCACAAATTTAGGACTATGTTAAGCAATCGTAATTGGACTTATGTAGAAGTCACAACTATTTGAGGTCGGGCAATAAATTTTTTGGTGTTAATGCATATTAGAGACATAGTATAATGGACTATGCTCCTAAAACATACCACACACAAAAAGAATATGCAAAAGAGGTGGACCTAATCTCATCCACACTTATGTTGATTTTGCAATCAACTAGCCTTAAGATATAGAGATATCATAGGTCCATGATATGAATGAATAGAGAAGGGGATTGAGATGAAGAGGGAGGGGGAATGGAATTAACACAAATTGGTCAAAGAAGGACTTTTATTAAATTAAAATAATTCATTCATTTTGGTAGATGAAATGTATATTTCATCAATCCCCTAAATCCAATTATTTTAATCCAAGAAAGTCAAATCAACCTTGACCAAGGCCCACCAACACAAGTCAAACTCAATGAGTCAAGATTAGAAGCTCATCACAATTTATTTTGCAATTAAACAATTAAAATCAATTAAATAATGCATTAAATTAAATTATGGTTTGTCAAAATCCTAAAACCTCATCAAAACACCAAATAAATGGCCATGAGATTTATCATATGTCAAACAAGGTCAAAGGACCTTGGAGAAAAAATTTAATAATTTTTGAAAACTTAAAACTAGTTTTGATCAATTAAAAATATTCACAAAATCAATTAAATCATGAAAATATTAATAATCGTCCAAATAATAATTTTAATTCAGAAAATGAAAGAGGAATTTATTTACAAAAATTTGGTAAAACTCTCATATTTTTTGGATCAATATTAAAATTAATATAATTTAATGAAAATAAAACAAATAAAATGAAAATCAGAAAATAAGAAAAAACGTGGACCACTTGATCTCCCGCATTAATTGAGGTGGCAGATCAAGTGGCTGCTAGTGCGCATTCCACCATAGTCATGAGTCAAAGTGTAACACAAGTGGTAACAGTTTCAATGTGCGAGATTAGATCACTTCAAATGGATTGAGTGGCTCAAATGAATGCCAACTCACCACCGGAGCCAAAGCTTCGGTCTCCTTCTCCGGTGAGCTTCACCGGACTAGTTCATCCACAACCATCACCAAAATAAAAAATAAGGACATGAATTTAAACTAAAAATGCCTATGAGCTCGAATCTGGCCTCAATTTATCCTAACTCCAAGTATATTGAGAGATACAAGGAGTTGAAATTTGAGGTGCACGATCTGAGTTGCTGCGATTTGACCTCAAATCAACTCAATCTTGTTGCCTATATTGGTAGGATTTTGGACAACCAAAGATCCAAGAGAATTATGGAGAATTGAGTGAGAATCGAAGAGATGAAAAATTCTAGAAAACACCTTCAATGCAGGTTTGTGCTTGATTGATCTTGCTCTTGATCTTGTTCAGGACACTTGAAGGAGTAGAATTGAATGGATGAAAAGCTCAGGACTCTTGGAGTTTTGAATCTCAAAACAGTGAGATCCAAACTCAATTTCCAATGGAAATTATCAATGTTATCCTTTGAAATGAGAGGGTTAAAAGGTATGGATTCAAAGCTGGCGCACATGGTCTTTGTATCTGAGCATAAAGGGCTCTATTTATAGCCAAATGGATTGATATTTGCACACTTTAAATGAAATCCAAAAATAGCAATGTTCATTGCATGGGGTGCATGAGCGTGTAACAGGCCCATGTAATCACTTCTTCTGATCCATAATTGAGTACAAGCCTTGCTAAGTACATGTTGGAGTGTTATGTATTGGTGTATGGAATGTTTAAGTTCAATTTGTGCCAAATGATCATTCATGTTCAAGCCATGCGCAACCCATTCAAATCTTGTCCAAATAGGATGAAATTAGACTTTTTAGAAAGGTTAGATCAAGAGGAACAACTTTAATGTTGAAAATGTTTTCGTTTGAAGCTTAGATCATGATGAATTTTGAGGTGGAAGTTATGAAAATCAAACATGTCAAAAAAAACTTGAAGTGTCAAGCCATATGTTCACTTATTCCACCTTGGATAACTTTTTATGTGAGCTTCAAATGAGAAAGGTTCCTTCATCAAAGTTGTGTCTCTCCCAAAGTAATTTAAAATGGTCACAAGTTTGGCCTCATTTGGATTTAATATGAAGGAGTTATGCATTTTTGAAGTTTAGGAAAATCACTTATTCAATGGCATTGGTCCAAAATGACCTGTAATGTATCCTCATATCACATGCACATAAAAGTTGAATTTGATCTTCCTCAAAACATAAAAGTTGAAGTAGACATCTCGAATTTGATTTTTCAACTTAGAAATATTTGAGCTCATAAAAATTGAGCAAGTTATGGCCTTGGGAAGTTGACCTCCAAATTAGGGTTTAGACAAAATGACATATAATCTTTCACCATAAAAAATGACTTTCCAAGCAAAAATAGATCTATACCTCGACATGAAAGTTGTTTTTAATGTCATTTAGAGAAACTTTGATCTTAGAACCATTTCATATGACAAAAGTTATAGGAGATAGGGTCTAGGGAACCCCAGTTTTGATCAGATGAATTCCTCTAGTCAACCACCATCAACCAACTTGCTAACTTGCAATTCTCTTGACTTTTGGGACTCAATGGAGATCATATATGCATAAGATGACGAATTTTTAAGTGTATCTTAAGTTATTTGATCAATTGTTGAAGAAGCTTGTTGAAGAAGTTACACAAAATACCCAGATGAATTAGGGCTTCCAAGGAAAAGCATCTCCAAACTCTTGATGATTAATTTGATCACACTAACATGTGAAGCTCATGGGGATTCATATATGATTCCTAGAGCTATAGTAGACCACTTATTGATTGAGCTCCTTGCATTGAGGGTCTTAAACCCTAGATATGAGTTTGATGAATCAAAGGTGAGCATGTGCACTACCTACAAAAGAGGTAGACAAATACAAAGACATATTTTTGGTGTTTTGTTAGTAAATGATAAAGATGCAAAGTATGATACAATCAAATAGTTCTTGGTGATCTCTCCCAATACAAACCCAAGGAATGAGGGGTAAAGAGGATGCCAAGTTGTGATCCCAATGCCAATGCATATGATGAGAAAGTATGAGGGATCTTAGGGTCAAAATTGGGGTCTTATATTTGCCCTTATTTAAGAATGTTTAAACTGAGGAGATGAAGGTTAAAATCTTTGCATCGGTTCAGTAGAATGGGATTAAATAACAACATATAGAAACAAATTTTGGTCCCTAAGAGACCTCATGATGCATATGAAATGTTATGTTGAAATAATCTTTGTGGGGAGATATTGCCACAAAGGAAAAGAATCCTAAGAGACTGAAAGTCCATCGGAGTATAATGCATTCCGTAAGGAAAACTCACTAGGGAGATCGAGACTCTGGGAGGGATGAAAAGGTTGCGCGTAGGCCAGGCTACGACTTAAAAACAACTGGGGGACTCGAGGGATTCCATGAAAATAAATTGATGGAAAGACTCAGCCAGGAATCGAAAGGAACATCTGCAGGGGAAACAGGTAGATCAGAATAAAGCTAAAATACTCGAACCAAATAGGAAACATCGATTTCACTAAGGAAATGCACACTTAAACTCAACTGGGGAAGAAAAGATCTTCAACACACGAGGAGAAGAAATCTATTATCCATTACCGGTTACTGGGTAAAAGGATAACAAAAATCTGACGGGGAGGACATCTATTACCGGTTAGGGAAAACATATCAAGGATGACTCGCTAAGGGCAACCAGGAGGTGTATTCATTACCGGTTACTGGGTAAGAATAAACTACTGGGGAAAAGCCAAAATAGGGTTTACAACTACCAGCTACTGGGCAGAAAACCAAAGAGAGATAATATCGGTTACTGGTTAAAGTGAATATATCAAGGATAGACTCAAAGGAAAGAAAATCGGTCACCGGTTAGGATGAACATATCAAGGATAAACTGCCTGAAAAAATAGGAATTACATTTATCGAATGCGGGATAGAATACCGAAAAGAGAATATCTGTCATCGGTTAGGATGAACATATCAAGGATAGACCAAGAGGGGAGAAATAAGAATTGTATCTATCAGTTACTAAATAGAATACCAAAAAGAGAATATCCGTCATCGATTAGGATGAACATATCAAGGATAGACTCTGCAAGAAGGAGAAAAGAAGGATTTACAACTACTGGCTATTGGGCAAAAGATCACAAAGAGAAGGAAACCCGTCATCGGTTAGGATATACATATCAAGGATTAACCCTCTGGGCATAAAATAGGGATTACAACTACCTTTTTACTGGGTAGAAAACGAAAAAAGAGAATATGTGTCACCGGTTAAGATGAACATATCAAGGATAAACTCAAAGCAGGGGAAGAAAATATATGTCATCGGTTAGGATAAACATATCAAGGATTAACCCTCCTAGGGAAACGTGGACACGAATCCGCTCGGGAAACAAAGGTTGTTCTTGTCGGGTATTGGGCAGAAGTAACAAACATGAGAAGAATATTACCAATTACTGGGTAATAGGCTCTCAGGGGACCAAAAGCTTCTGTCTAGGTAAGATCTAGAAAGAAAAGGTCAATCAAAGGACTCAACCCAATGAGGATATAACCCAAGGGGAGTGGTTTTATCCAGATAATCAACCGGGGAGGAAACTGAAATAATAATCATCCACGAGGAAATAACTCAGTGGGGAAAAGGAAAAGGTTAAGGTTTTTTTGCTTATTAGGCTGACACTCTACAATTGAAAGAGGACAAATACACATAATCTACATAGGGAAAGGGTACCACCATTGTAGAGGATCAAAGGCATAATGAATCATAAAGTGAAGTGATGCAATAATGAAATTTATGAATATGTATATGTATATATGATGATCGTGCTGACAAAACGATCACAAAGGATACAACTGTCACTGATCTGGATCATCGATACAACTCTCGGCCACTCCACGCAAGAGGGAAACAACTGCTGGAGAAAAGATCAAACATCTCGAAGGCTTGACCCTGGCTAGGGAAGAAAGGAGAGGATCTGCTGCGGAAGCTGCTACAAAGTCTGCGGGGAATTTTAGGTCAACACCATATCAAATGGCAAACAACCCTGCAGAGGATAACACAATAGCTACTCAGAATTAAGGAGCAATTCTAAAGACTTGTAGAGAAACAAAATTATGCCGAAACCATACAAATTATTGGAATAACGCGCCTACTACTCAAGAGAGGCCAACAAACTCGGATGGGGAAACTAACAAACTCAGCTAGGGATGTCATCAAAAACTCGGTTGTCAAAAGGCGGCTGAAATGCTGTTGAGGATGAAAAAAGAGTCACGCCAACTGCTTGTAGAGAACCAATAATGCTCCTCGCTTAGGGCTTACCATTTTTCAAACTGCTGTTGATATTTCTTTAAATGAGATTGATTGCTTAAAATAACTACTTTTATATATTTAAGAAAATATAGTTTTAATTTAAAATGCAGTTTCAAAAATAATCATAATAAAATTTAAATCCATTTGGCTGAATTACAAATAAGAGTAGAAACAATTGGATAAAAAGCTCAACTTTATTTAATAGAATGGTAGTCTGTAAATGACAAGACTCCATAGATTTTTACAAAAGTTGAAAACTCGTAATTTACATGGAAAAGGGATACATTGAATACAATGATCAATAATCCTTCTACCAACTCTTGACGTCCACAGTGCTCTTGGCATCGGCTGGAGATGATGAATCAGAATTGACTGACTTGCTCAAGAACATCTTTAAAACTGAAGATGAGTAGGATGCAGTTACTTGCCATGATCCCTAATTTTTGCATAAATTGCCCCAAGGTGGGGTACTCAATTTATCAGGATGATTCTTTTCTGTTTTTATGTCTCTAATTTTTGCCTGGATCTCCCTTTCGGGTTCAATCCATCAAGACACTCATTTTTTCCTAAGCCGCCCTTACAGGTTTTCAACTTAGCGAGTTATTCTTTTCTTTTTAGGTAAAGTATTTCTTGACTGCATCCGCGTTCACAGGACGAGTGAACTTTTCACAATCCACAGTTGTAAGAATAAAAGCACCGCCTGAAAAGGCTCTTTTAACAACATATGGGCCTTCATAATTAGGAGTTCATTTTCCCATAGAATCTGGTTTAAAAGATTGAATCATCTTGAGCACAAGGTCACCTTCTCTGAACATACGAGGTCTGACCTTCTTATCAAAAGCTTTCTTCATTCTCTGCTGAAATAACTGACCATGACACATGGCAGTCAATCTCTTCTCTTCAATTAAATTCAGCTGATCAAATCTGGTCTGAAACCATTCAGCCTCAATCAACTTGGCTTCCATCAAGATACACAATGATGGGATCTCAACCTCTACCGCGAGCATGACTTCCATACCATAAACAAGTGAGAAAGGGGTTGCCCCTATTGAAGTGCGGATGGATGTATGATACCCATTCAAAGAAAATGCGAGCATCTCATGCCAATCTTTGTACGTCACAACCATCTTCTAGATGATCTTCTTGATGTTCTTGTTTACAACTTCAACAACCCCATTCATCTTAGGTCTGTAGGGAGAAGAACTATGATGTGCGATCTTGAAGTCTTTGCAAAAAACTTCCACCATATTGTTGTTCAAGTTTGATCCATTATCAGTAATGATCTTACTTGGCACACCATATCGGCATATAATCTGATTCTTGATAAACCTCACAACAACTTGCTTGGTTACATTCGCATTAAATACCGCTTCCACTCATTTTGTGAAGTAGTCAATTGCCACCAAAATGAACCGATGTCCATTTAATGCTTTAGGCTCAACCATACCAATCATATCAATTCCCCACATGGAGAAGGGCCATGGAGAGGAAATGACATTCAACAGTGTCGGAGGAACATGAATCTTATCTGCATATATTTGACACTTGTGGCATTTCTTTACAAACTTGAAACAATCAGATTCCATTGTCAGCCAATAGTAACTTGCTTGCAACATCTTCTTAGCCATAGCATATCCATTGGAATGAGTACCAAAGGAACCTTCATGGACTTCAGTCATCAATAGGTATGCTTCGCGTTTATCCACACATCTGAGCAGAACCATATCGAAGTTTCTCTTGCAAAGCACATCACCATTCAGGTAGAAATTCCCGACTAATATTCTCAAAGTCTTCTTATCTTTCAATGATGCCCCTGACGGGTAAATCTGTCTTTGGAGAAAACATTTTATATAAAAATACCACGACTTCTCATCTTTAACCTCTTCAACAGCAAACACATGAGCTGGCCTATCAAGACGCATCACAGTCAACTTCAATACCCTTCTCGCTGACAATAAATCCCAACAACTTACCAGAACAAACACCAAACATACACTTATTAGGATTCAAGCGGAGTTTGTACTTCCTCAAACGCTAGAATAGCTTCAACAAATGCTCAACATGTTCTTCTTCTTCAATGGATTTGGCAATCACATCATCAACATAAACTTCGATCTCTTTATGCATCATATCATGAAAAAGAGTAGTCATTGCCCTCTGGTAAGTTGCACCAGCATTCTTTACACCGAAAGGCATCCCTCTATAATAGAATGTTCCCTAGGGTGTAATGAATGTGGTCTTCTCCATATCTTCTGGTTCCATCTTGATCTGGTTATAACCAGAGAATCCATCGATAAACGAAAAGACTTTGAACTTAGCTGTATTGTCTACCAACATATCAATGTGTTGCAGAGGGAAATCATCTTTCGGACCGGCTTTATTCAAATCTCTATAGTCGACACACATATGGACTTTTCCATCCTTCTTCGGAATAGGTACAATATTGGCCACCCATTGCGGATACTCAACGGTAACAAGGAAACTGCCATCAATCTGCTTCTGCACTTCCTCTTTGATCTTCACTGCCATATCAGGATAAGTTCTCATCAACTTTTACTTGACTGGCGAGCATTCTGGCTGATATTGTACCTATTCCGAAGAAGGATGGAAAAGTCCATATGTGTGTCGACTATAGAGATTTAAATAAAGCCAGTCCGAAAGATGATTTCCCTCTACCACACACTAATATGTTGGTAGACAATACAGCCAAGTTCAAAGTGTTTTTCTTTATGGATGAATTCTTTGGTTATAATCAAATCAAGATGGAACCAGAAGATATGGAGAAGGCCACATTCATTACACCCTGGGGAACATTCTGTTATAGAGGGATGCCTTTCGGTTTAAAGAATGCTGGTGCAACTTAACAAAGGGCAATCTATGCTCGACAATTTCAGAATCCAACCCAGGCATGTCTTGATAGGACCAAGAAACACATATGAATACTCTCGGAGAAGATCAATCAACCCTTTCTTTACTTTTGGGCATAATCAAGACCCAATCTTGACTTCCTTCACATCATCCTCGGTACCCAAGTTGACTAACTCAATCTGCTCTTCGAACGGCTGAATGGATTTTTCCTCATGCTCAAGTAGACGAGAGAATTCATCAGATACTTCTTCATCAGTTCTTTCCTCGGCCTCAAACATAGGGAGTTCAAAATTTGGCGAATGAGTATGATCATTGTATTCAATGGGTTTAGAAACCAACCTGCATAATGATTTGATATTTTGATTTTAGAGAAGTGAGATGGACAAATTATTTTTTAATTATGTTTTTTGTGATTACCATTTTTAGAAAAATCAAAAAGCAAAAATAAACATCATAGATGTGGATGAATAGAATTGAATTTTATTAATGATCAAATTTGAAAATGCCAACAATGCTCACTTCTCCGTTAGGCATAGGAGAAGGATTTTCAAAAACAAATAAAAACAATTACTTAGATCGATGCACAATAATAGGAACATCAATAGCAGTCCAATTGTTGCAAGCTTTTCCATGTGTCACAAAAATTGGTGCAGTCTTCGTCTTCATCACCCTCGATCACAACAGCTAAGTGTTGTTTATTACCATGAATGAACCCTCCGCTACGGAAACTGGATTGCACATCTTCAGCTCTAACCACAGATGAACCTCGTTGGAAACCCAAACCAGCTCTGCTCTTGTTGTTGGTGACCTCTACCATTTGTCCCCATTGGTCAAAAATACTATCTTCAATAATCTTCTGAGCGTCTTTGAATGAGGACATAGGTTCCCCAACTCTCTTTTCCTCAGAAATAAATAGAGCTTGGAAAGGAGTTCTAATCTCATCCTCATCTTCTACATAAGAGAAAGACGACAGGTGGCTTACCAACAAAGCCTTCTCCCCACCGATAATAACCAGCTTACCATTCTTGATAAACTTCAGTTTTTGATGTAGCGTTGAAGTAACGGATCCTTCCCCATGTATCCATGGCCTTCCTAACATGCAGCTATAGGTCGGGTGGATATCCATTACCTGGAAAGTAATTTG
This sequence comes from Lathyrus oleraceus, assembly GCF_024323335.1. NCBI lineage: Eukaryota > Viridiplantae > Streptophyta > Magnoliopsida > Fabales > Fabaceae > Lathyrus > Lathyrus oleraceus. Next base: position 217,698,288 of record NC_066579.1, read on the forward strand.
GAAATCAGTCAGACGTATCTTCACAGGAAGGTCCACTTCACTGATCACCTTCTTGCGAGAACCGTCAAAAGCTTTGACGATCACACCACTATATCTCATCGGAGCTCCTTGATACGAAAATCTTGACAAGGTTGATTTTGGGAGTACATTTAATGAAGAACCGATGTCGACTAATACATTCGATAGAGCATCCTCTTTGTAGTTCATTGAAATGTGTAGAGCCAAGTTGTGATTTCTGCCCTCCACGGGGAGTTCTTCATCACAAAAGCTAAGATTGTTGTAGGAAGTGATGTTAGCCATAATATGATCAAACTTATCCATCGTAACATCATGCTCCACGTAAGCTTGTTCTAATACTTTTTGCAATCCTTCTCTGTGTGCTTTAGAGTTAATGAGCAGAGACAACACTGAGATCTTGCAGGGAGTTTGGGCAACTGCCCCACCATATTGAATTCACTTTTCTTAATCAAACGAAGCACCTCATCATCATTGTTAGGCTTCAAACCGCTGGATTCACCAGACTAACACTTTGGAGAACTAATTGGATCTACTACATGCATTTCCACATCCTTACCAACTGAACAATCTTCCACATTCTTTGGGAACACCGGCCCCAAAACTCGACCGCTACGAGTCACCTTCGTAACATCAACAATACTCACAACAAAACTAGTCGTAGGCAAAGGAACCTCTTGAACATTCTCTAGCATGGTAACATTGTATTGATATTGAACAACCTTATCAGATACATACTGGACGGGGCTCTCTAGCTGTATAACCAACAACGATACCGATCTATTGTTGACATTGTTACTGCTGCTGCTGTCGAACTGGATTATTACCCTCTCTGGAGTCTTGAATACCGGAACTATAACATTCACATTATTATCCACGTGACGGGACTAGAGAATCTGAATCATACCCTCATCCATCAACCTCTGGATATCCCTCTTCACAACCACACAACCTCGGCGATTGACACTGCATATTGCACAACCATCATGGTCATGCTCACAATCACTCACCAAACAGATATCCTTGTGCATCGTCACCAAGGACTTTCTAATGAAGGGTACATCAAATACCTTGAACTCCCAGGACATCCATCTACCATGTTGATAGAAGGGTTACCAGGAGCAGGTAGTGGATTACTTTGACATTAGGCGCACGGTCCTCAAAGGACACCATTCCATTCTTTACCAGCTTTTGGACTTCATACTTCAGGGGGTAGTAATTCTCGATATCATGGCCATGAGCCCCTTGGTAAAAGGCACAGTGAAGCTCTGGCTTGTACCACCATGAAAGTGGTTCAGGAATCTGTGGAGGATTTCTTGGTTGCAAAAGGCTCTTGAGAACCAATGATGTATACAGTTCAACATAAGACATAGGAATCGGGTCGAAAGAGACCTTCTTCCTCTGAAAGTTTTGTTATTGTTGACGATTGTTGTTGTTGTTGTTGTTGTAGTTGTTTGTTCTTTGTGGTGGTTGTTGTTGACGTTGTTGTTGAATTAGTGTTGATTGATTGTTAGAAAATACTGGAATGACAGATGATACTTGATGATGGTGTTGACGGGATTGTGAGGTCCTTCTAACATGAGGCCTTCTCTGCCTCCCAACAGATATTGCATTGGTCTTGTTCTCTTTCTTTCTAGAAAACCCACTGCCATACTTTTTGCTAGAAGAAACCTCTTCTTTAGACAACCATCCCTCTCGGACACCTTCTTCTAACCTCATCCCCATATTTACCATTTAGGTAAAATCACTGGGGGCACTGGAAATCATGAGCTCATAGTAAAATGAGCTCAGGGTCTTGAGAAAAATCTTGGTCATCTCCTTTTATTCCAAAGGAGGTGTAATCTGAGCGGTAAGCTCTCTCCATCGCTGAGCATACTCCTTAAATGTCTCTTTGTCCTTCTGAGACAATGACCTCAACTGGTCCCTATCCGGCGCCATATCCACATTATATTTGTATTATTTCACAATTTCTTCGCCCAAATCGTTGAATGTGCGGACACTCGCACTATCCAAACCCATTTACCACCTCAGAAAGGCACCAGTCAGACTGCCTTGGAAATAATGAATCAATAATTGATCATTATTAGTATGCATTGACATCTTTCTAGCATACATGACAGGATGAATGAGCAGACAAGTATTCCCCTTGAACTTTTCAAAGTCAGGGACTTTGAACTTTATCGAGATTTTCACATTAGTGTCACATCTCGAAAAATACGATTCCTCGCAATGGTCGCGGAAAAAATTTAGTTCGAACAGAGTCGCCACCGAACTTTATTTATTCCGAATAAGGAATAGGAAAATATCGATAAAACCTGTAAAGAATAGAATAATGGTCGTCACAACCATATTCGAGTTCAGGAGTCGATTACGCAAGGGGAAGGTATTAGCACCCCTCACGTCCGTTGTACTCAACGCGAACCTTTTAGGTTAATTTGCGATTTGAATGTTAATTGAATGTTGTTTGTTTTCTTCGAGTGAATAAAAGATTAAAAATAGAGATGAATGGTAACCTCAGAAGGGGAAAAGGGAGGTTTTTTATTAGTGTGCTCGCCACGATCTCGCAATCTCATGCCTACGTATCCTTATAGTGCAATAAGGAAGTCATAGCATTCGTAGTTCGGGGAACTACGGTTGATTGGTGTCTTTTACCGAACAGTTGTTTAGATAGCGTTCTAAAGGCTACACGTTGGCTTGTCTACTCTTGGCAGAGGCTTAAGCACTAGTTTGTTGTGCGCATTATAAGGGATTGAAAAGTGTTCTTTCTGAAAAGAGTTTTGGTCACACGGGGGTGACAAGTTGAGTTAATGTGTTTGATGTTTTGTTTGATTAGTTTCGGTCGCACGGGGGTGAGAAAAGGATAGGTTTAATATGTTAAGATATTTTTTTTGGACGACGATTTCTCGGATAGTCGAGTAAGATAAATCGTAACCTAATAGTCGAGGAGAGGAATTGAAGGCTCTAGACCATCTCCTTTTTCATCCTTAATTAAAAAAGGAGTTGATAATAGTACTTGAGATGTTTTCAAATGGATGAAGAAAACTCGGATAATCGAGTAAGACAACTCGTATCCTAATAGTCGGGAAAGGGAATAGAAGACTCTATACCACTTTCTTTTTCATCTTTAATTGTAAAAGGATTTAATAATAATTAAGGTGTTTTTGAGCGAATGACGAATACTCGGATAGTCGAGTAAGATAACTCGTATCCTAATAATCGAGAAAGGGATTATAAGACCCTAGACGGCTTTCTTTTTCATCTGAGTGTTTATGAAAATGATTTGATTAATTTATTAATTTGTGGAAAAATGACAATTGTTTGACTAACCGAGTAAGAGAACTCGTATTCAAACAATTGAGGAGAGAAGTTGAAGGCTCAAAGTCATCTCCATTTTCATTTAGCTTCTTATAAGAGTGTTTTCATTTAATCAGGTTTAGAAGTTTGTAGAGAAACGATAATTGTCTAATTGGCCGAGTAAGAGAACTCGTATTCAAACAATTGGGGAGAGGAGTTAAAAACTCAAAACCATCCCCCTTTTCATTTTGTTATTATGAAAATAATTCGTTTTGATTGTGTTTAGGCGGATAGAAATGACGATTATTTGACTAACCGAGTAAGAGAACTCGTATTCAAATAATCGAGGAGAGGAGTTGAAAACTCAAAACCATCTCTTTTTTTCATTTCGTTATCATGAAATGTTATTTAATCGTGATTTCGGTATTTTAAATTAATTTGAATAAAAATACTTGATGTTGGATCGAGGTTTTAAACTTGTGTTTTTTGTGAATAAATTGGATTTTACTAGTGTATCAATCATTTACTCGATTAATTAATAACTGAATAGGTCTCATTGTAAGAAAGTCCAAGAGTAAGCTATGTGAGGTTGATGGCGATGCATAAAAGCAATCGACTTACAAGATGTTTGAAAATGGGCTTGAGGTTAAATCGAGAATTATGTGGTATTAATTATTTAAAGTGGTTTTGAATTGATGATGAAATGGATTTAGCTTATGTTTGAGAATGATTAAAATTGTGAAAGTGGAGAAATTATTAATTGATGGTAATGAATAAATAACCTATTTAATTGAACAAGATGAATTTGGCATAAAGGAAATTAGTTATCAATAAAATAATTAATAATAATAATAATAAAATTTTAAAATAAAACAAGTGAGATATAAATTGTGAGGAGAGGTATATGTAAGCAAATGGGGTGTTAAAGATAACATGAAGAAGTAACATACTAAACATGGCCTAGGGACATTCAAAATAAGATCCTAACTCTAAAAATAACAAGAATAATAATGAATGATAAAGAAAAAGAACCTGTAAGAAGGAGAGGGGGCGGCGCCTCTGACCAAACAACCCCCTTTTATTTTGCCAAGAAAACCTCCAATCATCTTTTGACACCTCGTATGCACTAGATGAAATAATATCTAAAAAAATTAAAATGTGCTTTCTCTCCATCGAAAAGCATTCGTTTCTTCAAATTTGTAAAAAACAAATTACAATCGCAAAGCACTTTCTCTCACCTCTTAAAATACACTCTTCTTCGTCTTGTTAACACAACATTCTCATTCTTCCTTTTTTTAAAAGAAAAAAAAGTAAAAATTCCTTTCTTATGATTTTTCTTAATGTTTGAAAACAACAAATAAGTCAGGCAAACAAGTATATTAAAAAGCAGTATGAAATCTCAACATGCTTCGCACACATTTAAAACACCTAAAAAACGATGTAGAGAATAGAACAAAGAGGATGCAAGCAATGAAAATGTGACTATAAATCGAAGAAACACGGACCAACAGCGGCGATGGTAGTAAATCGAAGGGTGGCGTTGTAGTATGGATTGTGTGGCAGCACAAGATGGATTCGCGACGGAGTTTTTTGTGAACTGCGGTATTTGGGTTGTGGATGCCACGGTGAAGGCGTGAAAGGGTGTCGTTTCGCCGGTGGTGAGTGTGTCCGCCGGAGAGTGTGTGACGGTGGTGACGTGAAGATTGAAGGGAGTTGGAGTGGGGACGTGGAGGTGAAAGAAGGTGGCTGGAGGCGGACGGTTCATGTTGGTGTTGTGATATTTCCGATGGACGGAGGATTTATGTCGTTTGTTGATGGTGACCGGATTTTGGTTTCACATCTGAAAAACTAGTAACGTTAAATGATGATGATGGTTACGGAGAGAGGCGGTTGAGGTGTGGCGGAGTAGGCGTTGTGGACGGTGCGTTCGGTTTGGACGGTGGGTGTTGGCGTAGTTTCTGGCGGGACGACGTGGGTGTATGACCGGCGGTGCGAGATGAGGGTTTGGTTTTGACGGAAATGAATCGCGGTGAGGTGAAGATGATTTGTGGTGGTAGGTGCATCAGTGAGATTATTGGTGGTGGTTGGGTTTTGCTCGGTGATGTGGAGAAGTTTGGTGAAGGTTAAATGGTTGTTGTTAGAGATGATGGATAATGGCTTCCTTTTATCTTTTCTTTTTATTCTCGTTTCTTCTTTTTTTTTTCAGCAGAGAGAGTATGAGGAGGAAGATGGCGTGTGAGCTAGAGACAGAAGAGAGGTAGCGTTTTTTCGTTTTCTTTTTTTTCTTTTCCTTTTTTTAATTCTCCTTTTGTACCGTTGCAGCAGAGAAAGTGTGTGAGGGAGGGTCAAGATGCTTTATTATTTTCGGATTTTCTTTACTTAATTAATTTCTATTTTTATTTAATTTTTATTGGATAATAGGATGTACATGGATCACTAATATGGGCCTTCGATTAATCCCGATTTAACGGTCCAGATCAAATGAAAGAAACACAAATTGTAACCAACTTTAAAAATGCCTAAAATGCCCCTCTTAGATAATTTAATTTATTTAAATAGTTTAAATCAATTAAATCAAATAAAATTGACAACTCTCTAAATAAATATGATAAAAATAAAATGAAGACATGGTCATTTCTATTTATTTAATATGAATATTTTGGCGAAAGAATAAAGTTAAAACGACTAAAAATGAATAAAAGTCGGGTGAAAATTTGCTCGAAAAATTAAATCGGATGCACTAAAATGAACAGCAATAAATAAACTTATTGAAAAAATACAGCGTTTCCTAAAATTTTGAAATAACTTTTCACCGGTTAAAAGGCTCAGACGGATTAAAATGCAGCTGAAAAAGTTGTTGAAAAATATAACGAGCACATTAGATCAAACTACCCGAACCGTAGATTAATAAAACTAACGTCTGGAAGCTTGATTTCGAAAGTTTTTACCTGCTGATTCTACACGTACTTGAGAAATGATTTAACCAATTTATCTGTATATTCAAGAATTTATTCCGACTGATATTTTAGGTATTATTCATGATGAAATGCATGTGAATGATGCAAACTGAAATTAAAATCAAATTTATGAAAATTTTAAAATGCCCGGACAAAATTGGGTTATGACAGCTGCCCCTATTTAATTACCTTGAACCAGAAAGTAAGAATGACAGCAGTCTTCGTACATTCATGGTGGAAGATAATTAAATACGAAAATACCCAAATTTTGTCATTCGAAATGCAAGGAAGAGATGCAGAAAGAAAATGCAGTGAGAAATATAGTAAGAAAAGTTATTAGAAGGTAAAATGAAACAGTCAGGACTCTGTGGGAATCATCAGAACAGAATCTTGAATGCCAGGATCGAGATATTCCACTAATGGAAGGAAACCTCAACTGAATCTAAGACTTTCGGAAAAATCAGCAGAACAGTGTCTTGAACTGAACACGCGATATTCTTTGGGGATCAACGGAGTAGTATCTTATACGATATAATTGAGATATTCCGTCAAGGGAATAATGATACCTCAATCGTATCAAAAATTATACGAGGATACTTAGAGCAGTATCTCCAAGAACAAATGAGATTCTTCATATTGATGAAGCAATATCTCAAACAGATAAATGAGATTCTTCATATTAATGAAGCAGTATCTCAAACAGATAGATGAGATTCTTCAGATAAATGAAGCAGTATCTCAAATGTTCGTCTATTGGGGGTTATATTTTAGGAAATACTCCTTTTGGAGGAGATTTACTAGCAAAGCTCTGCAGGGGGGAAGCTCATAAGAGACTTTTTATGGTAGCCTCTTCTTGGGGAGCAATGATAGCAAAGATGATGGGGAATACCGTTATTAATCATAAAGTTGAAAAACGGCTTGCTGGGAAATAATTCCATGAACACATGCAGGGCAATAACTTTATTTAGAGAAATGAGGAACGTCCGAGATATACATAAATGGCCCGGGATCCTGATATTTTAATATGATTTTTGTATGATGTTCCACTTTGGGAGGAAGTACCATACATGGAATGATGCATGAGATGTATGCAGTATGCAATTGTTGGGGATTCTTGGGATGTGCATGGGAATGCAACTATTTTTTTTTAATTTTATATAAGGTTGTGCATAAGTATGTTGATGATTGATGGGATTATGTTGGATGAATCTTCCCGTTTGGCAGGAAAATTAAGCATGAAATGATGCATGTGATGCATGTGGGAATGCAACTAGCTACTTGAACTTTATGTAGGGTTTTAGTTTTCAATGATATTAGTGGGGAATATCATCATCAAAGGGTTGATGGAATATAGTGAATGTTGTCATCAAAGGGTTTGATGAAAAAGACTGTCATCGTCAAAGGGTTAACGGAAAAGAAACTTCACTAGGGAGTGGCATCATCGAAGGGTTGATGGAAAAAATTTATCATCGTCAAAGGGTTGACGGAAATAAACTTCACTATGGAGTGGCATCATCAAAGGGTTGATGGAAAAAATTAAAAGACATCATCACCAAAGGGTCGATGGAAAAGAAATGGTCATCGTCAAGGGGTTGACAGATATAATTAAGGGATATCATCACCAAAGGGTTGGTGGAAAAAGAAAATTTGTATTGTCAAAGGGTTGACGGAGAGAAACTTCACTATAGAGTGGAATTACCAAAGGGTTGGTGGAACAGAAAATTGGTCATCGTCAAAGGGTTGACGAAAAGAAACTTTGTCATCGTCAAAGGGTTGACGCACTACGCCAAAAACTGGAATAGACAGCGCCCCTTAGAGGGCGCTTTACTACAAAAGCGCACTCTAAAGTGAAGAGAAAAAATAAGGAGCATACTACTAGAATAGACAGCGCACTTTAGAGGGCGCTTTTGTAACAAAGCGCACTCTAAAGTGAAGCGAAAAAATAATGAGAAATAGAGGGACACCAATAGAGGACGCTTTATTGAAAGCGCCCTCTAAGGGTAACCTTAGAGGGCGCTTCTAAAAAAGCGCTCTCTATGTCCATGTACATTTCCAGTTTATAAGGCGCTTTTGGAAAGCCTTAGAGGGCGCTTTTAGAAGCGCCCTCTTAGACCCCCTTTAGAGGGCGCTTTTGTAACAAAGCGCCCTCTAAAGTGAAGCAAAAAAAAAATGGAGGGACAACAATAGAGGGCGCTTTTGTGAAAGCGCCCTCTAAGGTTACCCTTAGAGGGCGCTTTTGAAAAAGCGCTCTCTAAGTCCATGTACATTTCCAGTTTAGAATGCGCTTTTGGAAAGCCTTAGAGAGCGCTTTCAGAAGCGCCCTCTTAGGCCCCCTTTAGAGGGCGCTTTTTTTAAAAAAGCGCCCTCTAAGTTCCCCTTTAGTAAACATTAAAATTATAACATATACTGCATGTCTCTTTATTTTCCCTCTCTATAAGCTATTTCGTTTACGTAACTGGGTTTTCTCTCAACTACGATTACTCTCTACTGCGATTACTCTCGTCCTCCGTTCGTTCTCCCTCCCTCACCGTCATCGTCGCCGTTCGTTCTTCCTCCCTCACCGTTCACGTTCACTGCGTTATCCTCTTCCACCGTCACTGTTCACTTTCTTCTCCATCGTTACCGTCACCTTTAAGGTATTTCTCTTCTCCATCGTTACCGTTCACTTTCTTCATGTGTTTGATTAGGGCATTTCCTAAACTTAGTTTTTCATTTTGTGCATTATGTTGATTAATGTTGTTTAGGGCAAACTGAGTTTTTTATTTCTGATTGAAAACTGATATATTTGAAGTGTGTTTGAGCTTGTGCTTGGAAGTTTGATGATTATGGATGCAAGTTTGTTCATGTTCCAAACACCATAAGTTTGCATTGGTCTTTTGCATGCAGTAGGTGTGTGTGAGTTTGTATTCAATAATGATAAAAAAAAAGAGTTTAGATTGTTGCATGCATTGGTATATGAATGTGTTCACGTATTGAATCATTGTCTTACTTGGGTCTTATTGAATCATTTCTATATTACAGATAAAATGGCTAACCAAGACGATACCAATGCCGCGAATGAATCACGTAATAATGTTGAAAAAGAAATCAAACGAGGATTGACTGTTATGAAGTCAATCATTCGTGCAAGAGACAAGGGTGTAAAATTTGAAGTACATTGGAGTGCTGAAGACCAACTAATTGAGCCTAACGGTTCAATGTTGGCAAGTTACATTGGTTTCCTTGTTCGCCAACATATTCCGATTACATGTGATAATTGGAGAAGTCCGGACTTGAAGGTTGGCAAGGAAAAAATATGGTCGGAGATACAGGTACTTACCATATATTGTTATATGTTTTTTTTGTTGACTATTTGTTAACCATATATTGTTATAATATTACTTTATAATAACACACTCCATTTGTATGTTTTTTAGAGATCCTTTCACATCGATGAAAGCCGGCAAAAATATTGTATTCAATTGGCCGGAAAAAGACTCCGAGGATTTCGATCCTTTTTGTGCAACAAATTTCTCAAGGATGAGGAAGGAAAATTTGTTGAAGGAGAACGGCCAATGAAGTATGCCGAGATTATTTCAGCCGAGGAATGGGATAACTTTGTCGCCAAACGAAGAAACGAAAAATTCCATGTAATGTCTATTAATTATGCTATTATACAATTGTTAAGTTACTTGGTTCTAATATGCCTTAAACTTTTTTATCCAGGAAGTAAGCGACATAAATAGGAAAAGGGCATCAAAACCCGCGTATCCGTACAAAAAAGGGCGTACGGGTTATGCACGGTTACAACAAAGAATTGTGAGTATATTCAAATGCTATGAGCTTATACATTGTCACAATATGTTATAATTGATGATCTTATAATCTAATTCAATGTGTAGCTAGCCGAGGAGAAAAGTGACGCAACATCTCTTCCGGAGCACGTATTATGGAAGGCTGCTCGGGTTGGGAAGGATGGGGCTGTCGTTGAAGCGGTCCAAAATGTTTATGACGAATGTGTAAGTATATGTAACATTATTTCTTTAATTATATCGAAAATTTTGTTAGACATATAATTCATTTTTAATCTCCTCTAATAATATTTCAGGAGACTTTATCCCAAACCGTACCTTCAACCGAGGTCCAGGATTGCAGGAGCGTACTTAGTCGAGTACTAAATGTTCCTGAGTATTCCGGTCGTGTGAGGGGTAAGGGTTTTGGTGTGACTCCTTCGTCATTTTATAAAAAAACAAAAACAAAAAATCCTACCAACAAAGAGGTGATGGAGACCTTGGCGGAGTTAAGGGCACAAGTACTCCAACTGCAAAACGAGAATGCAAGGTATAGAGAGGAAAGGTGCGCTTCCGAGGCAAAAGATACTAGTGACCGAGCTAGTATCAATCATCAACCGAAATTTCCCGAGGTAATTATATATGTTATTATGAAATTAAAATAGCACTTTTTTACTTGACACATATACAAGTTAACAATAACATTTATTATTGGTTTAGGGCATTTCACCTTGTCAGCTGTATCTATTATCACCAACTTATCGCATGGTTGGCAAGGGAAAAGTGCACAATACTTCGGGTGAATTACTTCACCATAATCCCCTCCCGGTGGGATTTATGAAAGTTTCGGTTGACCTCGTATTCGATACGGACGCCCGTCTACCATTACCTGACGTTGTTTCAGAGACAACGTTGATGCGAGATGCAGTCGGATCCTTTGTTGGTTGGCCGTCAGATCTAATTTTCCCTGATGCCGAGGTATATATGTTCTAAATGATTATGAATATTTAGTATTCACATTTCAATTCAGCTACAATTATGATATTTAATCAATCCTTATTACATGGTAATGTTAGACTCCTACAAGACCCACCCCTAAAGCTGGTAAAGGGATTTCAAGACGCATCGAGTCGGTTGCATCTCAAAAGAGGTACAAATATATATACCCATTGAATTATATACACAACGATTCTTTTGCATCACAAAAAGTAATGATTTATTTTATATGAATTTTTAGGTTCCCGGTCGAAAGTTGAAAAGCGATGGTAAGGATATTCCAACGAAGGATATTCCAACGAAGGATATTCCAACGACGGCCGGGACAAAATCTCAAATTATGATGCGTCTTGAGAAAATGGTGGAAGAGTCCGATATTATGGACGGGTCCATTCGTAGTATAGATTTTGATGAAGGTGTTTTCGGAAAAGCTCATTTCGAAATAATTGGAAAGGAGGACATGCAACAACTTTTTGAGCACGACGAATTGGGCATCGCTATCATTCATACATACATATGGTACTCCGATCAATCTATAATTTACTTAGTTGAACAATTTATTTACACATTTCAATGAGTAGTCTAATATTTATTATGTTTCTATTTAAGGTATATGTATGACAAATTGATGCGGGGAACTGAATTGTGTAACCGTTTCAATTTTATTGCTGCTTCCCGTGTCAATGCAACGTTAATATCGAAAAATCCAACATCCGTAAAGAATGATCTAGTCGATAGATTCATGGCGGCCGGCGATAATACTACACGCAGTTTGTATTTTTTACCGTTTAATTCTGGCAACGGGTTAGATTTTCTTTCTAATAATTTCATTCTAATCTATGTATATCTTTTACGTAGAAAATTTTCATTCATCTAAATTTTTGTTTTATTTTACAGTGGTCACTGGGTGTTGGTTGCTATGGATCTTTCGAGACTAATAGTGTATTATCTCGATTCGTTATCGGGTGATTGGAGTAAATATCCGGGTTTGAAGAAGACGGTTGACACGTAAGTGAAATTCCCCTAAATATTCGTGTGTATTTCTATATTTAATTATGTCTGTCAGATTGATCTCAATATACGTTTTTATTTTGTTAGGGCAATAATGAAATTTAGATCGAAAAAGAATTACCGCATTAGGAAGGACATTACCTGGGTCAGAGTTCAGGTATATATTAAGTATCTTATTTTTGCTTATAATAGTGTTTGTTTTTTTGCTTATAATAGTGTTTGTAAGAAATTAACTATATATATATATTGTTTGTTTTTCTGTGTAGTGTCCTCAGCAAAATAATTCGGTCGATTGCGGATTTTTTGTATTGAGATTTATGAGAGATATCATTGCGTTGAATCGTATAGACATCCCAAAAATGGTATGGAATAATAACTTAGGGTTTATTTTAATATTATCGGATAACTCATCTAATTTGTTACTAAATCATGAATATGTTTTATTCTCTTAATTGTAGTACTTTGAGGAATACAAATCTTACTCAAGAGCTCATTTGGATGAAATGAAGGATGAATTGTGTCAATTCATTGTTGATCAAAGAATCATATAGCTAGGTTGTATATTGTTGTACATATATGTATGGAATGTTGTTGTTGTATGCTGTTGTTGTATATATGTTGTATATTGTTGTTGTACTTTTACTAAATCATGAATATGTTGTTGTATATTGTTGATCAAAGAATCATATATTAATGTTGTATATATGGAGGATTAATGTTGTATATAAATGGATTCATGTTGTATATATCAATGGATTAAAGGATGAAATCAATATGAATTTTACACTTTTGCAGCATGCGAACAGGTTACCAATTAAATATCCACTGTTTTTCAAACAAATTTTTTTAAAATAACTAACACTTTAGAGGGCGCTTTCTGTAGGAAGCGCCCTCTAAACACTTTACATTGAGAACTTTAGAGGGCGCTTTGTCCAGAAAGCGCCCTCTAAACACTTTACATTGACAACTTTAGAGGGCGCTTTCTGGACAAAGCGCCCTCTAAAGTGTTAGTTATTTTAAAAAAATAAGCGCCCTCTGAACACTTTACATTGACAACTTTAGAGGGCGCTTTTTCCAGAAAGCGCCCTCTAAACACTTTACATTGACAACTTTAGAGGGCGCTTTTTCCAGAAAGCGCCCTCTAAGGTGTCCCTTTATGGACCACTCCAGAGGGCGCTTTTTTCTAAAAGCGCACTATAATGTGGCCACTTTAGACAGCGCTTTCTCCAGGAAAACAAAGCGCTGTCTTTACCTATGCCAGCGCCAGATTAGAGGGCGCTTAAAAGCGCTGTTATAGGCCAAAATAAGCGCCCTCTTTTCCCTTATTTGGCGTAGTGACGGAATGAAACCTCACTATGGAGTGGCATCACCAAAGGGTTGGTGGAATAAAAAATTGGTCATCGTCAAAGGGTTGACGGAAATAATTAAGGGATATCATCACCAAAGGGTTGGTGGAAAAGAAAATTTGTCATCGTCAAAAGGTTGACAAAAAGAAACTTCACTAGGGAGTGACATCACCAAAGGATTGATGGAAAAGATAAAAAACCAGGTTATGTCCTCATCAAAGGGTTGATGGGAAGGAATTATCATGTTATGTATGCATATGGTGCATGTATATGGTAATGCAAGAGGGTTATTGGTTGTTTTTGGATTGATCTCCTTTTCTTGAAGGTGAGACTTTTGGATACCAATGAAGATGCCAGCAAAATGGACTTTTATTTTTGGTAGTTGCCAATATGGATTGGACTTTTGGTTTTGGATATGCCAATAGGGATTGGACTTTGGTTGGTGACAGGTTTTGACTTCCCGACACTCTGTCTTTTAACGATGTGATGATTGGGTGATAAATATGGATGCTCTTGGTGCCCTAAGTTTGATCCTTTGCCGATAGATTGTGTGTTTGTTCTTGAGAGAACCTCAACTTCTTTGCCTGATGTGCCTTGTTGGCTTGCAAATGGTTTAATGAGTGTAGCAACGTTATCAATGCATGACGATCGTGCTTTTGCTCTGCCTTGAGGCTCTTTGAAATTTGTTTGCCCCAGCCTATAGGGTCTTTGAAGGAATTAACCTTTGAAGGAAATCCTGGGAACGATTATACCATGGCCTGAACCAAAAATGTCCTAGTGTATAATTCTTGCAATGCTTTGCCCCTGATTGAGCTTTTAAAGGACTTAACCCAGATGGACTGGATATTTTTGAAATGATTTGCCTCCTTGATTCGTTGATGCTTGGAAATTTGTCTTTTGACTGACCAATTCATAGTAAATGGATGCAATGCCCCTAGTTCATAAGGTTAGGAAGTAGTCTTAATTTGCGCCAGCATTGACGAATGATCAAGTTCTTCTCTGATTGCTTCGCTGAAGCTCCTTGATGTCAAGTACTTACTTGCAGTTAAAATTGTTTATTTAATCAATGGTAATTTTAATGCGATATTCATGCAGGTTTGAAAAAATCATTTATTGAGGTAATGTGATAATGTGTGACGAGTGAACCATTAGTCCAAACGCATTGCTGATTTAGCTAGTGAAAAAAATACAACGAGAATATGATACCAATATAGGTGATTAGCAAATATTTAAGAGTCAGTTTATGCAACTTTGCTATAGTATGCTTTCAGAATAAACCCGACCATAATTAGGTCTTTTAAGGGTTGTAACGTGGCTTGGTTCATGGTTATTGAAACAAAGGATGTAAGGCTCAAATTTTATTTTAACCCACCCCTACTTCATGATGATCTCCAATCCTACACTCAGTTATTTCAACATACACATTCATCTTCTTGAAGGTGTAAGGATAAAGATTGTGATTCAAGGTCTCTTGAAATGGAAGTCACCTTATTTCGTTTTTTTGGATGTCGGTGACCCTTTGATGCTTGAGATGGTGGACACCGAACCTTGTTTTGTTTTGCTTGAGGATTTTCGTGCCTCTTTTGATTTTTGTTTTGATCCCCTAACTTTTTCCTGGACCACTTTTTGAGGCCTTTAGTCCACCAGGATTGCCCTAATTTTTTCCTAAGTCGCCTTTTAGGGCATCGACTTAGCGGGTTCTTTCCCAAGTCATTGATCATCGAAGAACAACCGACATAACTTTGGGATTTTTCAAGGTTCCTTCGGCACTTCAGGATGTGTGCGAAGAATGGCATGTAGTTGATCTTCATATAGGAGGTTTCATCTTGTAATTTGAATGCATAATTAGATTAACTGAACACTACCATGCCCCAGGTTAAATGTAAGGGTTTGTAGATCCGAAAGAAACTCCTACTTCTAGGCTCGAAGTGGTTGACTAGGGATTAACTCCTTATCTCTCCAGTGTTTGGGGATTTGAAACAATGCTTGTATATCATCAGCAGGATTTTATCTGAAAGCATACAATCAGCAATTTGGGTGTTTTGTTTTCTTCATCCTCCTTTCGATCTTTTCTAAAACAACAATTTGATAAGTGAATGGGAGAAATATTTTTTGTTTTATGTTAATGGAAAAGATAAGTGAATACGAAGGGATTCGTTCAAAACATGCATAATCAGTACATTAATATTACTATTAAAGGAAATCAATAATATTTAAAAGCAAATAAGTACTTTAACATGCAAAGAAAAATACACATGAACTGCTAGAAATATCCAAATGGTTGCTAGTGCAGAGGAAGCTCTCTCGTGTCTGGTTCACTGCTGGGCTAGCCTTCTTCATAATGGTGGTAGTTCTGCTCGTCGAGACTGGTATGATAATCATCTTCAGACCTATTCTCGGAAATTTCTTCGACCTTCTGGGCCGATGGACCAGCATAACTAGGGGAAGGAGTATTGTTTATTTGCAAGCTTCGAGGCGCAAACGATAACATCTTGGAATCAAGCAGGGTTTGTACCTTAATCTTGTACACTTTACAGTCTTTAGTTGAATGCCCATGTGCCCTAGAAGGGAAGTCACATCGGGCATTGGCATCAAAACCTGGTGGATATGAAGGACTTACTAGTTTTAGCTCCTTTGGCACTATCAACCCTCTCTTGGTCAAGTATGGAAGTACTTGATTATATGGAATTGGAAGCGGATCGATGTGTCTCTATGGCTTCCTTGGCCTTTGTTGAGCATGTTGACGCTACTGATGTGGAGCGTTTTGCCGTTGGCATGACTGTTGAGATGGAATGTGGCGTTGATACTGAGGAGATCCTTAATTTGCAGGATACTGACCAGGTGGAGAGGATGGTCTCTGATATGGAGCCTGTGGGGTTCCCCAGACTATGTTAACTTCATCCTCTTCTTCCTTTTGGGAACTGGCAATAGATTCACTCTCAATGCTCTGGCTATTTGAAGTGCATTGGATTCTTCCACTTTTGAGGCCATACTCTATGCGTTCTCCTATTGATACTAGGTTAGCGAAGTTTGATGCTGCACTAATAATCATCCTTTCGAAGTAAGGACTTTGCAAGGTATCCCTGAATAATTCCATCAATTCTTTCTCCAAGAGTGGTGGTTCAACGAAAGCTGCTAACTCTCTCCAACTTTGGGCATACCCTCTAAAGGATTCACTTCTCCCCTTAGATAAGGCTCTTAACTGCATGCGATCGGGAGTTATGTCCAAATTATATTTGTATCGCTATAAGAAGGCGTTAGCTAGGTCTAACCATGACTAGACATGACTCCTTTCTAACTTCATGTACCAACTCAATGATGCCCCAACCAAACTGTCCTGAAAACAATGAATCATTAGCTTATCATCGTAGGCATGAGAGGTCATTTTTCGACAAAACATCACCAAATGGTGCTTTGGACAACCATCCCCTTTGAACTTCTCAAATTCGGGTACTTTGAATTTTGCGGGTATAACCAGGCCAGGTACCAAACACATGCCTAAGGCATTCAAATCAATAGTATCTTGTCCTTCTATGGCCTTGAGTCTTTTCTCTAGCACGTGGCATCTTTTAGCAATCTCATCATCTTGTGGTTGTTCAGTATTAACCACTTGGCTTGCTCCATGGGAATCTGGCACGGAGAATGCAAAGCTGTGATACTCAACAACATCATGATAAGAGGAATATCGAGCAACATGACGTTCTTTTACAACAGAGTTATCAACTGGGGTTCGCACAAGCTGAGGTTAGGTAAGATCATTTACTAGAGGCGGAATGACATTCTCAATAACCGCAGTCTGCTGCATATTAACCGCAGTCTGTTGAACATGGGCGAGAAAAGGATAAGTTTGATATGTTAAGATACTTTTTTTAGATGACGATTACTCGGATAATCGAGTAAGACAACTCGTGTCCTAATAGTCGAGGAGAGGAATTGAAGGCTCTAGACCATCTCTATTTTCATCCTTAATTCTAAAAGGAGTTGATAATAGTAGTTGAGATGTTTTCGAATGGATGACGAATACTCAGATAGTCGAGTAAGACAACTCGTATCCTAATAGTCGTGAAAGGGAATAGAAGACTCTAGACCACTTTAATTGTAAAAGGAGTTAATAATAGTTAAGGTGTTTTTGAACGGATGATGAATACTCGGATAGTCGAGTAAGATAACTCGTATTCTAATAATCGGGAAAGGGAATAGAAGACTTTAGACCTCTTTCTTTTTCATCTGAGTGTTTATATAAATGATTTGATTAATTTATTAATTTGTGGAAAAATGACAATTGTTCAACTAACCAAGTAAGAGAACTAGTATTGAAACAATTGAGGAGAGAAGTTGAAGGCTCAAAGTCATCTCCCTTTTCATTTTGCTTATTATAAGAGTTTTTTGATTTAATCGGCTTTAGAAGTCTGTAGAGAAACGACAATTGTCTAACTGACCGTGTAAGAGAACTCGTATTCAAACAATTAGGGAGAGGAGTTGAAAACTCAAAACCATCCCCCTTTTCATTTTGTTATTATGAATATAATTCGTTTTGATTGCATTTAGGAGGATGGAAATGACAATTGTTTGACTAACCGAGTAAGAGAACTCGTATTCAAATAATCGAGGAGAGGAGCTGGAAACTCAAAACCATCCTTTTTCTTCATTTCATTATCATGAAATGTTATTTAATCGTGATTTAGGTATTTTAAATTAATTTGAATAAAAATACTCGATGTTGGATCAAAGTTTTAAATTTGTGTTTTTTGTGAATAAATTGGATTTTACTAGTGTATCAATCATCTGCTCGATTAATTAATAACCGAATAGGTCTCATTGTAAGAAAGCCCAAGAGTAAGCTATTTGAGGTTGATGGCGATGCTCAAAAACAATCGACTTAAAAGGTGTTTGAAAATGGGCTTGAGGTTAAATCGAGAATTATGTGATATTAATGGTTTAAAGTTGTTTTGAATTGATGATGAAATGGATTTGGCTTATGTTTGAGAATGATTAAAATTGTGAAAGTGGAGAAATTATTAATTGATGGTAATGAATAAATAACTTATTTTGTTTGAACAAGATGAATTTGGCATAAAGGAAATTAGTTATTAATACACTAATTAATAATAATAATGATAAATTTTTAAAATAAAACAAGTGAGATATAAATTGTGAGGAGAGGTATATGTAAGCAAATGGGGTGTTAAAGATAACATGAAGAAGCAACATACTAAACATGGCCCAGGGACACTCAAAATAAGATCCTAACTCTAAAAATAACAATAATAGTAATGAATGATAAAGAAAAAGAACTAGTAAGAAGGAGAGGGGGCGGCGCCTCTGACTAAACAACCCCCTTTTATTTTGCCAACAAAAGCTCCAATCATCATTTGACACCTCGTATGCACTAGACAAAATAATATATAAAAACATTGAAATGTGTTTTCTCTCCATCAGAAAGCATTCGTTTCTTCAAATTTGTAAAAAACAAATTACAATCACAAAGCACTTTCTCTCAGAGGTTAAAATGCACTCTTCTTCCTCTTGTTAACACAACAAATAAGCAAATAAGCAAGGCAAACAACAAATAAGCAAGGCAGACAAATATATTAAAAACCAGTATGAAATCCCAACATGCTTCACACACAAAAACATACACTTAAAACACCTCAAAAATGATGTAAAGAATAGAAAAAAGAGGATGCAAGCAATAAAAATGTGATTATAAATAGAAGAAAGACGGACTAACAACGACGACGGTAGTAAGTCGAGGGGTGGCGCTGAAGTCTGGATCGTGTGGTGGCGCAAGATGGATTCACGGCGGAGGTTTTGGTGAACCACGGTATTTTGGTTGTGGATGTCGCGGTGAAGGCGTGGAAGGGTTTCATTTCGCC
Source organism: Lathyrus oleraceus (assembly GCF_024323335.1). Taxonomy (NCBI): domain Eukaryota; kingdom Viridiplantae; phylum Streptophyta; class Magnoliopsida; order Fabales; family Fabaceae; genus Lathyrus; species Lathyrus oleraceus. The sequence continues at coordinate 217,717,553 of NC_066579.1, forward strand.
GGTGGTGAGTGTATGCGCTGGAGGGTGTATGGCGGCGGTGGCGTGAAGATTAAAGGGAGTTGGAGTGGGGACGTGGAGGTGAACGAAGGTGGCTGGAGGCAGACGGTTTTGTGTTGGTGTTGTGAGATTTCCGGTGGACGGAGGATTTATTCTGTTTGTTGATGGTGACCGGATTTTGGTTTTACATCTGAAAAACTAGTAACTTTAAATGATAATGATGGTTACGGAGAGAGGCGGTTGAGGTGAGGCGGAGTAGGCGTTGTGGATGGTACGTGCAGTTTGGAAGGTGGGTGTTGGCGCAGTTTCCGGCGGGACGGTGTGGGTGCGTGACCTACGGCGCGAGATGAGGGTTTGGTTTTGACGGAAATGAATTGTGGCGAGGTGAAGATGATTTGTGGCGGTAGGTGCGCTGGTGAGATTTTTGGTGGTGGTTGGATTTTGCTCAGCGATGTGGAGACGTTTGGTGAAGGTTAAATGGTTGTTGTTAGAGATGAGGAATAGTGGCTTCCTTTTCTCTTCTCTTTTTATTCTCGTTTCTTCTTTTTTTCAGCAGAGAAAGTATGAGGAGGGTGATTGTGTGCGAGCTAGAGAGAGAAGAGAGGTAAAGTTTTTTCGTTTTCTTTTTTTTCTTTTCCTTTTTTATTTATTTCTCCTTTTGTACCGTTGGAGTAAAGAGAGTGTGTGAGGGAGGATCAAGATGCTTTATTATTTTCTGATTTTTTTTTACTTAATTAATTACTATTTTTATTGGATAATAGGATATACATGGATCACTAATATGGGTCTTTGATTAATCCCGATTTAATGGTCCAGATCAAATGAAAGAAACACAAATTGTAACCAACTTTAAAAATACCTAAAATTCCCCTCTTAGATAATTTAATTGATTTAAATAGTTTAAATCAATTAAATCAAATAAAATTGGCAATTCTCTACATAAATATGATAAAAATAAAATGAAGGCAAGGTCATTTCTATTTATTTAATCTGAATATTTTGGCGAAAGAATAAAATTAAAACAACTAAAAGTGAATAAAAGTCGGATGAAAATTTTCTCGAAAAATTAAATCGGACGCAAAAAAATGATCAACACAAAATAAACTTATTGAAAAAATACATCGTTTCCTTAAATTTTGAAATAACTTTTCACCAGTTAAAAGGCTCAGACGGATTAAAATGCAGCTGAAAAAGTCGTTGAAAAATAGAATGAGCACATCAGGTCAAACTACGTGAACCATAGATTAATAATACTAAATCTAGAAGCTTGATTTCGAAACTTTTTAACTGCTGATTTTGCACATACTTGAGAAATGATTTAACCAATTTGTCTGTATATTCAAGAATTTATTCCGACTGATATTTTAGGTATTATTCATGATGAAATGCATGTGAATGATGCAAACTGAAATTAAAATCGAATTTATGAAAATTTTAAAATGCCCGGACAAAATTGGTGTATGACAATTAGGAACTAAGCAAAGTTCCGTAACACTCTTACCGAACAAATCTTTTACCCTCAGGGTCTTCAACTCCTTTCGCAACTCAAGGAATTGGTCTTTCATTTCATCCATCTTTTCATAAACATCCGGACCCTCAAATGGCTCGGAATGATAGATGGTGTCCTCAACACGAGGTAAAGTATGAACAACCGGTGGCGGCACATACATGACCAGGATAGATGCAGACATGGAAGCAAAAGTAGGCACGAAACGTTCGGGCACAAAGTTAGGCGACATTCCCCACGGGAATCCGACAGGCATGGTAGGCGCAAAGTGAGCAGCAGTAACGTGAATGATATATGTGGAAACCACTGAAATGACCATCCTCTAAGGAGGGGGAGTTGCAAGCATTGGAGACGGTTGACTCTGAGCAGCAAACACTGACCCCGTCATGGCATTCAGGCGGGCGATGTCGTCCTTCAATTCTCTATTCTCTTGCTCTAGATGTTCCATGATTCTTGGATGATTGGCGCAGGTATTGTATCGATGAGTCTGCTTGGCTGAATCATAGAAGAATAACCAATAAGACATCTCGTGAAAGGGAAACCTGCTTATGCAAATGATGGATGAAATTCAATGCTTTGATTGTTTTTATTTTCAAGGAACTTATTGTTTCATTTGCAAATATATAAATGATAACAATTGCACAATTTGATTGACCATAAAATCTCTTTTATTTATATAATTGGAAGGATTACACTGAGTATAATTTTAGAAACCAAAAATACAAAATACAAGAGAAAAGGAGACTAGTTATCCTAAGGGTCCCTAACAACAGTACCATAAGATTGGGCCACATACGCGTACTTCCTTTGGATGCGTTGAATATCGAACTCAAAAGAAGTCTTCATCTGAGCCTTCTCGAGGACAAGCTGATCAATAATCTTCTTCCAAGCAACGAAAGGTTGAGGCATACTAGAGGAAGATGAAACCTCTAGCTATCTCTGTCTCTTTATTACTCGGTCTTCAAGAAGTTTAATAAGTGCATCTTTGTCCTGAGACTCAAGCTGCAACTCCCCATGCTTTCGGCTTAAAGCACGAAATCGATCTTCCCACACATCCTTCTCTTGCTTCATCTTGGCGAGTGAGTCTTCCAACTCCTCTACATCTTGCTTCATCCACAACCATAGGTCTCACAAGCACACGACATCTTCAATTCCAAAGCTCACTTCTTCACCCAAAGAGTATATGCTTCCAAAGCTACACAATTGCACGGACCAAGCTCAGATCTTCCTTTCCTATGCATATTATGCCAAGCATGCACAATCTTCTGCCTCAAATGTTTGGGATCTTTACCCTCTTGATATAAAAGACCTTCTAACAAAGTGTTATTAGGTTTATCTCCCAAGGGGAACCCAAGTTGACGACGAGCCAAAGCAGGGTTGTAGTTGATTCCTCCTTGTGTACCAATGAAAGGCACATTAGAGAACTCACCATAACTATCAATAATCTCCAAACTACATAATGAAGAATCATACCAAACTATATCATCATTAGTGAGAGACATAAGTCTCTGAGACCACCTTAGACAATGTTTGTTCTCCACGAAAGTAGGCGTCTGAGGCAAGTGCAAAATAAACCACTTGTACAGAAGAGGAACACATCACACAATCGTCCCACCACCTTTAGAATTCCTTAGATGCAAAGATAAGTACATATCACCCAACAAAGTAGGCACAGGATTCCCAATCAAGAAAATTCTAATGGCGTTAACATCAATAAAACCGTCAATGTTAGGGAACAAGACTAATCCATAGATGAGCAACACAAAGATAGCTTCAAAAGCATCCACACTAATGTCTTGAGCAAAGGCAGTAGCTTCCTTGATGAGGAACTCAGAAGTCAATCCAAACAATCCTCCTTTCTTCACCCAACGAGCCTCAATCTCAGACTTCTTAAGATGAAGAGCTTTAGCTATAAGATGAGATCTGGGAATATCTTCCAATCCACTAAAGGGCACTTTGCTAGAAACAAGTATTCCCAAGAGATGGGCATACTCCTCCAACGTAGGCACAAACTGATAATCAGGAAAAGTGAAGCAATGGTAGAGAGGGTCATAAAACTGAACCAACATACTCAAGAGTCCTTCAACCACATCAGCAGATAAAATAGACAAAAGCTTCCCATGACGTTTCTTGAAGTCTAAGGGATCTAATACAAAAGATGATACTTCCTTAACTCTTTCAAGTCTAGACATCTGAAACTATACTTCTTAGTGTTCCTTCGTCCATAATCCACGGTCTGAAAATATTTGAAAACAAGACCTCAGTTCCTTGAAATTATTTGTCGTGTGATGAATGTTATGATACGCATGAATGCATGAATGCGACAACCACAAATAAGGGATCACACACAAGGCAAACAAACAAAGGTCAAGGGATGAATCGATTCATTGTCAAGATCAATCATCCATTTTGGTGGATTATGGTTTTCACCTTATCAACACCCAAGTTCCATTGATATTGACAAGACTTTATTGGATCAACCAAGAATCAAGGGTTTGTTGTGAGTCACGAGCTTGGAGTCTGGGTAAGAACCATCCCAAAGGAGTGTACTAAGGATAAAACCTGTAGATCATGTTCTAAAAAGTTCCCAAAATCTTAATTCCATCTATTGGATATTAGAGGTTAGGATGACTTACTCATCAATCCATAATATTCTCAAGAGAAACTCGTATGATTGTAGTATCACGTAACAACTATTAACAAGTCTACACTTGAACAGTCTCCTCACTACATCTTAAATAGGCCAAGAGGGGTTAAATGTTGTACGGTCCTCAGCTTCTCGGACCCCGAATCAGAGATAGTAATGCCTAACCACAAATAACTTGTGTGACATTCATAACTCCAAAGTCTCCACTGAGTAGATGGGTCTCAAGCTAACTTGTTAAGGACTACTCCACACAATTCGAACATTACCATACCATCCTCCTATCTTAATTGCACTAAAGTTCGGGTTAGAACTTATCTCACCACTCAGAGATCACCAAGCACAACAAGCAGATTATATCACACAAACAAATATACATACATCAAATATACAATTATATACACATAAAAAAGTAGGCTAAACCCACTGAGGACTACTCCTCAGCAAAGTCGCCACTTAATTTCTGTAGCGGTAAATTCATGACCATCAAGCTATGGATAAGCTAGATGTCAAAAAAACCATAGTCGCCACCATGCTTTTGTTGCTTCCAAGGGAAAAGGGAAAAGCACGAAAAAAACCCAAAAAATAAGAATTTTTCAAATCAAAACTAATAAAATTCCAGAAATTACAGGTAAGGGGGTTGGTTACACATAGGGAAGGTGTTAGGCACCAGAAGTGTCCTAGGTACTCCTAGGGAGCCGTTTTTTGTGTGCATATGTATTTTTATACAAAAAATGTTTGCAATAAATAGAGTGGGGGGATGATAAAAGAATTCGCTAATTATATTTTAGTGTTTGACAAGACCTTCTGACTTGTGCCAACACACCAACATAAAATGAGGGATCAAAACCTCGTAGTTCGTGGTAAAAATTTCAAAATGAGTACATTGTTTTTAACAAAATTTAAGTTTAACAAAGGCACAAAAGGCCTAAAATGATTTGAATGAGTGTTAGCTATTTTTGGCTTTTGAAATTTTAAGTCAAGTATGATTAAGTTCATTTACAAGTTTAATTAAGAAAAGAGTTTAAAAAATGCAATGGCATAAGGCCAAAGTTTCTAAGTTACAAACAAGACATAGTTTAGAAATCACAAGCAAAGAAGATTTTGAAAGTGGGGAGAGATTTGAAATTAAAGAAATTGGGAAGAGATGAAGAGACTAATCTTAAGCACAAATTTAAGATTTAAGAGTTGAAAAGATCTGACCAATGGGCCGCAATCCAATAGACAATAATGTCATATAGAAACCCAAATTTCCCTTGGACTTTAGAATCAAGCAATATCAATACACAAATAGTAAGACGAAGAGCAAGGCATCAGATAAAGATAGCCACATCCAAGCTTAGCAACTTCATGATCTTCTTCATAAATCTTTCATGTATCAGATGACTTCAAAGATAAGCATTGGACATAGGTTCAAAGTAACGGCTCGAAAAGATCATGTTGCAGATGAACTCAAATGGGATCACAATACTTGCATCAGATGAAATTTCACTTCACAAGCACTTGGTTTCATGAATGTTGGCATTGGCCAAGTCCTTTTGCATATGGAGTGTTGCCTAATTCTAAGTCCAATGACTTAGAGCAAACCAACAGTCCATACAAAATGTATTTTAGGGTTTTTGTTATTATTATGTACATTAAGGTCAAAAGAACACAAACAATATATACAATCACAAAATAATCACAAGATATGGCTCAAATGAGCAAAGTGAAAATCACATTAAAGTAAACAAGTTAAATGGTATGAATAATGGCAAATGACTAAGAGCTCAAAATTAAAATGCATAAAAATAACTGGCTTGAAATTAAATGTTAGTTGTTAATTGATTATAAGTTAGTATTGCTTTTGCTTTTGTTTTGTTTAAGTCATTCTTTAGAGAACACTTAACCCACTATTCACAAGCATGAATCCTTGAACCAAGACATCTTCCGAAGGAAGGAAAAAAAAGCCATGTTTCCACACAATACCATGAAATAGGGGAGACTTACAATCTCACTTAATAGAATGATATGCCTTTTGTGTCACAAAATTTAGCGCTATGTTAAGCAATCATAATTGGACTTATGTAGAAGTCACAACTATTTGAGGTCGGGCAATAGAAATTTTGGTTTTAATGAATGTTAGAGACATAGTGTAATGGACTATGCTCCTAAAACATACAACACACAAAAAGAATATGCAAAAGAGGTGGACCTAATCTCATCCAAACTTATGTTGACTTTGCAATCAACTAGTCTTAGGATATGGAGATATCATAGGTCCATGACATGAATGAATATAGAAGGGGATTGAGATGAAGAGGGAGGGGGAATAGAATTAACAAAAATTGGTCAAAGGAGGACTTTTATCAAATTAAAATCATTCATTCATTTTAGGAGATGAAATGTATATTTCATCAATCCCCTAAATCCAACAATTTTAATCCAACAAAGTCAAATTAACCTAGACCAAGGCCCAACAACGCAATTCAAACTCAACAAGTCAAGATTAGAAGCTCAACACAATTTATTTTTTAATTAAACAATTAAAATCAATTAAATAATGCATTTAATTCAATTGAGGTTTGTCAAAATCCTAAAACCACATCAACACACCAAATAAATGGCCATGAGATTTATCATAGGTCAAACAAGGTCAAAGGACCTTGGAGAAAAAATTTCATAATTTTTGGAAACTTAAAAGTAATTTTAAACAATTAAAAATATTCACAAAATCAATAAAATCATGAAAAATATTAATAATGGTCCAAAAAATAATTTTAATTCAGAAAATGAAAGAGGAATTTATTTAAACTTTTTTGGTGAAACTCTCATATTTTTTGGATCAATATTAAAATTAATATGATTTAATGAAAATAAACCAAATAAAATGAAAATAAAAAAATAAGAAAAAACGTGGACCACTTGATCTCCCTCATAAATTGAGGTGGCATATCAAGTGGCTGCTAGCGCGCATTCCACCATAGTAACGAGTCAAAGCGTAACAGAAGTCGTTATCAGTTTCAACGCGCGAGATTAGATCATTTCAAATAGATCAAGTGGCTCAGATGAATGCCAAATCACCACCGGAGCCAAAGCTTCGGTCTCCTTCTCCAGTGAGCTTCACCGGACTAGTTCATCCACAACCATCCCCAAAATTAAAAATAAGGACATGCATTTAAAGTAAAAATGCCTCTGAGCTCGAATTTGGCCTCAATTTATCCTAACTCCAAGTATATTGAGAGATACAAGGAATTGAAATTTGAGGTGCACGATCTGAGTTGCTTCGATTTGACCTCAAATTAACTCAATCTTGTTGCCTACATTGGTAGGATTTCAGACAACCAAAGATCCAAGAGAATTATGGAGAATTGAGTGAGAATCGAAGCGATGAAAAATTCTGGAAAATACCTTCAATGCAGGTCTGTGCTTGATTGATCTTGCTCTTGCTTGCTCTTGATCTTGTTCAGGACACTTGAAGGAGTAGAATTGAATGGATGAAAAGCTCAGGACTCTTGGAGTTTCGAATCTTAAAATAGTGAGATTCAAACTCAATTTCCAATGGAAATTATCGAGGTTATCCTTTGAAATGAGAGGGTTTGAAGGTATAGATTCAAAGTTGGCATGCAAGGTCCTTCATTCTGAGCATAGAGGGCTCTATTTATATCCTAATGGATTAATATTTGCACACTTGAAATGAAATCCAGAAATAGCAATGTACATTGCATGGGTGCATTGGCGTGTAACAGGCCCATGTAATCACTTCTTCTGATCCATAATTGAGTACAAGCCTTGCTTAGATCATGTTGGAGTGTTATGCATTGGTGTATGGAATGTTTAAGTTCAATTTGTGCCAAATGATCATTCACGTTCAAGCCATTCGCAACCCTTTCAAATCTTGTTCAAAATAGATGAAATTTGATTTTTTGGAAATTTTAGATCAAGAGGAACAACTTTCATGTTGAACACATTTTCGTTTGAAGCTTGGATCATAATGAATATTGAGGTGGAAGATGGGAAAATCAAACATGTCAAAAAAATTCTAAGTGTCAAGCCACATGTTCACTTATTCCACCTTGGCTAACTTTTTATGTGATCTTCAAATGGGAAAGGTTCCTTCATAAAAGTTGTATCTATCTCAAATTTCTTTAGAATGGTCACAAATTTGACCTCATTTGGATTTAATATGAAGGGGTTATGCATTTTTGAAGTTGAGGAAAATCACTTGTTCAATGGCATTGGTCCAAAATGACCTATATTGTATCCTCATATCACATGCAAATAAAAGTTGAATTTTCTCTTCCTCCAAACATAAAAGTTGATGTAAACATATCGAATTTGATTGTAAAACTTGGAAATCTTTCATCGCATAAAAATTGAGCAAGTTATGGCCCTTGGAAGTTGACTTCCAAATTAGGGTTTAGACAAAATGACGTATAATCGTTCACCATAAAACATGACTTTACAAGCAAAAATAGCTCTATACCTCCACATGAAATTTGTTTGGAATGTCATTTAGAGAAATGTTTCTCTTGGAATAATTTTCATATGACCAAAATTATAGGAGATAGGGTCTAGGGGACCCCAGTTTTGATTAGATGAATTCCTCTGGTCAACCACCATCAACGAACTTGCTAACTTGCAATTATCTTGACTTTTGGCACTCATGGGAGATCATACATGCATAAGAAGATGAATTTTTAAGTGTCCCTTAAGTTATTTTATCAATTGTTGAAGAAGCTTGTTAAAGAAGTTCCACAAGATACCCAGATAAATTAAGGTTTCCAAGGCAAACCATCTCCAAACTCTTGATGATTACTTTGATCACAGTAACATTTGAATCTCATGGGGATTCATATATGATGCCTAGATTCATAGTAGACTACTTCTTGATTGAGCTCCTTGCATTGAGGGTCTTAAACCCTAGATATGAGCTTGATGAATCAAAGGTGAGCATGTGCACTACCTACAAAAGAGTTAGACAAATACAAAGACATATTTTTGGTATCTTGGTTAGTAAATGATAAAGATACAAAGTATGATACAATTAAATAGTGCTTGGTGATTTCTCTCAATGTAAACCCAATGAATGAGGGGTAAGGAGGATGCCAAGTTGTGATCCCAATGCCAATGCATATTATAAGAATGTATGAGGGATCTTAGGGTCAAACCTGGGGTCTTACACATCCCCATTATTATTTCATCGTCTCACCATGGCACTCTGCTACAAAATAAACAACGACAACACAAATATGAACATAAACTCAACAATGGCAAGAAACAAAAACTAGTTGACATCATTGTTAACAAAATAGAAAAACCCAAGCAATTCTGATTTACAACATTTCACAGAAAAAATCTAGACATGAATGCAACTTATACCATGGCATTGCAACAAGCTCCATGAGAAAAAGACAGTCCTCAACAAGGCAAGAAAAACTAGCACGCTTCAGTTCTTTGTTTCATGAGAATGTGGGCTTCAATCTACCAAAGTGGAATGTGAATTTTGAGCATAACGAGCGTGGTCTTTCGGTTGAAATGCTAGAGCTGAAACTGAAATCAAACTTGGATGCCTTCAATACACCATCATAATGAGTAGATTGAAGCCTTTGTTGCGTCTCGATTCCTCCAAGTAGCTAACTTTTCCCTGATAATTAACATCCATCACTAACAAAAATTGAAGCCACAACTTACTCCTCCATTTAACAGAATTCACTAGGATAACACCAACTAAAATTACTTAACTAAACCTCCAACATAACTATTCTAAACCCAACCTGCATAAAAAATGAACATGAATCAAAACTTCAACCAATTGATGTAACTAAATCCCCAACCAACTCCCTGAACTTCAACTAACCTAACAAAAAAACATCTAACATGTTTGAACATAATTCTAACAGAAACTCAGAATAAAACAAATTTTTTAGAAGTTATATAAGGGACCTACATCGTAAATCTCAGAGGAGAATTCTCTTTTCCGAATTTCTCATTTTTATCTTAAACTCGTTCTTCAACCCATCACCTTCAACCCTCTTCCTTAGATTTTCGATCCATCACCTCAACCAAATTCTCTTTCTTAACAATAATTCACAACTGAGAAGAATCACCTGTAAGTCAAATTCCAAGATTCTCAACAGAAACAATTCCAAGAAGAAAACGGAAACGAAAGAGGGAAAAGAAGAATGAAGAAATAACAAATAACAAGAGAAGAAGTGGAAAGATTGGTGTAAGACCCCAATTTTGACCCTAATATCCCTCATGATATCTCATCATTTGCATTGGCTTTGGGATCACACCTTGGTATCCTCCTTACCCCTCATTCATTGGGTATGCATTAGGAGATATCACCAAGCACATGCGATTGTATTATACTTTGCTTTTATTTATTTACTAACCCAAATACTAAAAATATGTCAATGTATAGCTTTATTTCTTTTGTAGGTAGTGTGTGCATCCACATGTGCCTCATCCATCTCACAACTAGGGTTTGAGACCCTCATGACAAGAGACCAGTCAAGGAATGGTTCACAATGGTTATAAAAATCATATATGGATCCCCATGTTCTTCATTTATCATTTTGATCAAGATTTTATCAAGAGTTTGAAGCTTGTTTTCCTTGGAAGCCCTAATTCATCTATGTATCTAGTGTGACTTCCTCAGTACGTTTCTTCAACAATTAGTCAAAAATATCAATGTATACTTAATTATACATCATCTTATGCATATATGATCCTCCATGACTTCTAAATATCAATATAAGTTCAAGTTTGCAAGTTGGTTCAAAGGGGTTAACCAGAGAAAGTCAATTGGTCAAAACTAGGGTTCCTTAGACCCTATCTCCTACAATATTTTCCATGTGAAAATTATTCCAAGAGTAACGTTACTCTGTATGACATTACAAACAACTTTCATGTTGAAATCAAGAGCTATTTTGGCTTGGAAAGTCATTTTTTATGGTGAAAGATTATAGGTCATTTTGTATGTGCCCTAGTTAGGAGGTTAACTTTCAAGGCCCATAACTTGCACAATTTTCATGAGATGAAGGCAATACAAGTTTCATGATTAATTTGAAGATGTCCTCTACAACTTTTATTCTTTGAGAAATTTCAAACTCAACTTGAAAGGGCATGTGCCAAGAGGAAACATTATAGGTCATTTTGGGCCATTACCATTGAACAAGCAATTTTCCTCAACTTCTAAAACTCATAACTCCCTCATGTCAAATCCAAATGATGTCAAATTTGTGACAAAATTTAAGAGGGATGAAATAGATACAATTTTTATGAAGACACATTTTCCATTTGAAGCTCATAGCACACGTTATTCAAGGTGGAAGAAGTGGTCATTTGACTTGGTACTTAGAAAATTTTCAAATATGTTTGATTTCTCAAACTTATACCTCAAAATTAATCATGATCCAAGATCCAAATCGAAAAGTGTTCAACATAAACATTGATCCCCTTGATGTCACCTTCCTAAAAAGTCCAAGATCAAATCATTTGGACCAAGATTGAGGGACTAGCGCATGGTTCCTTTCATAGGTTTGTTTTGGAAAATTTTGAATTCAAATAACCATTTCCTATTGCATGCTTACATGTTAGTGTTTCAGTACTCAATGTGCATGATTTGGAGTTGAATTGCATGATGAATTGGGCCCAAATCATTGACCATGCATCCATGCACCAATGTTACTAATTTTGGAAAAATTTCAAATCGTGCAATAAGTAATCCCATTGCCTATTTAAACAAGGTCATTACTTCATAAATGACACATATACATTGCCCAAGATTTTCCAAGAGATCCCAAAACCTCACATTATAGAATACCTTGAGGATTTCTTAGAAATCGAGTTTGAACTTCACCTTCTATTTTGAGGTTCAAACTCCAAGGATTCATTGCCTTTTTCATCTCAATTGGTCATTGCAAGCAAGAGGAGGAAGAACCAAGCAAATTCAGATCGAGATCAAGCCAAGTTGAAGCTACCTAAAGGTGATTTTTCAGAAACTTTGAGCCTTCGATTCTCTCTCAATTCTTCACTATTCTCTTTGATTTTTAGTTGGCTGAAGTCCTACCAATGTAGGTAACAAGATTGAGTTGCTTTGAGGTTAAATCGAAGCAACTCAGACCATGAACATTAAATTTCAAATCCATGTATCTTTCAATATACTTGGAATTGGATGAAATGGAGGTCAGATTTGAGCTCATGAGCATTTTTCCTTTAAAACCATGTCCTTACTTTTCATTTTTGTGATGGTTTATGGTGGACTAGTCTGGTGAAGTCCACCGGAGAAGAAGACCGGAGGTAGAGCTCCAGTGGTGCGTTGGCACCCTCCAAACCATATAATTCATTTGAAATGTTTTAATCCTAGCCTTTCCTTTTGATTACCACGCGTGTGATGCATTGACTCAAGTTAACCATGAAATGCGCGCGGTTGGCCATTAGATTTGGCACGTCAATTAATGAGGGAGATCTGATGGCTCTCGCTTTTTCTAATTTCTTTTTATTTTTTGAATTTCTATTTAATCCCTTTATTTTATTTTATTCATAGAAATTTCATTTTTAATCCAAAAAATATGAGACTTTCACCAAAAATCTTTAAATATTTTTCTCTTCCATATTTTGAATTAAAATTATTTTTTGGATTAATTTTTGATTTTTTTCATGAAATAAATGTATTTGTGCAAATTTTTAATTGTTTTAAAATACTTCTGACTTTCTAAAAATTGTGAATTTTTTTGTCTAAGGTCCTGTGACCTTGTTTGACCTAGGATAAATCCCTTTGTCATTTATTTGGTGTTTTGAAGGGATTTGTGATTTTGTCCAAATTAAAATGCATTTTCATTTATTTTTTAATGTGATTTTTAATTTATTAAATGTTTAAAAATTCTGTTGAGCCACTTTTATGGTCTTGTGATGTTTGAATTTCTGTTTGGGCTTTGGCCATGGGTGATTTGACTTTAATTAGATCAAAACCATTGGACTTAGGGGTTTGATGAAATGTACATTTCATCTTCCAAAATGAATGGATGGTATTGATCAAATGAAATTTCTCTCATGATCAATTTGTGTTTCTATTTCCCCTTCCCTCTTCATCTTCATCTCTATTCTTCCCCATTCCCTCATTGACCAATGAAATCTCTAATGTCTAAATGCTAATTGATTCATTAATGACCTTGTGTTAGATGAATCAATATAAGTCTGACTAAGATAGGTCCCTCCCATTTTTATTTTAGTGTGTGGTATGTTTTAGGAGTTTGGTTCTTTGTACCAAATATCTAACATGCATTAACACCTATATTTTCATTGCCCGGCCTCAGATAGTTATGACTTCTATATAAGTCCAATTATGATTGCTTAAAATAGAGCTAAATTTGTCCCTTAAGGCATAACATTCTAGTAAGTGAGATTGTAACTCTCCCATTCTTCATGGCATTGTGTGGAAACTTGACCTTTTTACCTTTAATGAGAGCTAGTGGCATACTTATTGAATTATCCAAGTAGGATCCCTTCTCATGGAAGATGTCTTGGTTTAAGGATTCATACTTGTGAATGAATGGTTGAGTGTTCTCCAAAGAATGACTTAATCAATTAAAAATCAACACTAACATTTGACTAACCATTTACTAACTCTTATTCATTATGCTTTTACTTTCAAGTCATTTACTTTATGCAATTTAAATTTCAGTCATTTATCATTCATTGCCATTTACATTTCATGCAACTTGTTTATGTTTCTGTCCTTTTCACTTTGCTCATATGAGCCATATCTTATGTTTGTATATATTTGTTTGTGTGTTTTGATTTTGTTTGTGGTCTTAGGACCTTAAAATACATAATAACAACAAAAAACCCTAAAAAACATTTGGGGGACTGTTGGGACCTGATCTGACTTTTTGGACTTAGAACTAAGCAACATTCCCTGTGCTAAAGGACTTGGCCAATGCCAACATGTAAGCCTGAACTATCTTTGACTGAGACTTCATTTGATGCAAGACTTTGGATCTCTTTGATTCATCTACTACTCTGTCTATGTGCTTAATTGTTATTTTGTTATTGCCCATGTCTGATGTTTTGTTCTGAGTTGATCAAGGAATATTTCATCTGATACATTGGAAGATACTTAAGGTTTCTGGCTATTGGAATGCTTGTTTTGATATGGCTATCTTTATTTGATGGATTGATCTTCATGATGTCTAGATATTACTCATTGCTTATTTCCTATTGCTTAATCAAAGTCCAAAGGAAAATGGGTTTATATATGGCATTCTTGTCTATTGGATTGCATCCCATTGGTCATATCTTTTCAACTCTTAACTTTTAATTTTTGCTTAGGTTAGCCTCTTCATCTCCTCCCACTTATTTAATTTCAAAATCTCTCCCTATTTTAAAAACTTTCTTTGCTTGTAATTTCAAACTTAGACATGTTTTAGCGATTAGAAACTTTGGCCTTATGCCATTGAATTTTTAAACTTCTTCTTAAATCAAACTTGTAAATAAACATAATCATATTTACTTAAATTTCAAAAAGACAAAAAAAGAACTAACAACCCCATTAAAATCTTTGGCTTTTTATGCCCCTTTTGCTTAAACCTTTTGGTAAAATCAATTCACCAACTTCTTTGAAATTTTTACCACGAACTACGGGGTTTTGATCCCTCATTTTTATGTTGGTACGTAGGCATAAGACCGAAGATCTTGTCAAACATAAAAATATAACAATGAATTATTTTTGCATCCCCACACTCTATATTTTATCAAACATCTTTTATACCAAAAACACATGCACACATAAACAAGGGCTCCCTAGGAGTACCTAGGACACTTTAGGTGCTAAGACCTTCCCTCTGTGTAACCAACTCCCTAACCTGTAATCTCTGGAATTTTATTATATTTTTATTTGAAAACTTCTTATCTTTGGGTTTTGTTCATACTTTTCCCTTTTCCTTTTGAAACAATAAAAGCGCAGTGGCGACTTTGGTTTTATTGACGTCAAGTTTATCCATAGCTTGATGGTCATGAATTTACCGCTACAGAAATTAAGTGGCGACTTTGTTGCGGAGTAGTCCTCAGTAGGTTTAGCCTACTTATTTATGTGTATATATTTGTATATTTGATGTTTGTATATTTTTTTGTGTGATATAATCTTTCTGTTGTGCTTGGTGATCTCTGAGTTGTGAGATAAGTTCTAACCCGAACTTGAGTGCAATTAAGATATGAGGATGGTATAGTCATGTTCAACTTGTGTGGAGTAGTACTTAATAAGTTATCCTGAGACCCATATACTCAATGGAGACCTATTTGGAGTTACTGATGTCACACAAGTTATTTGTGGATAGGCATTACTTTCTCTGATTTGGTGTCCGAAAAGCTGAGGACCGTAGAACATTTAACCTAACTTGACCTATTTAGGACGTAGTGCGGAGACTGATCAAGTGTAGACTTGATAGAAGTTATTATGCGATACTACACTCAGACGAGTTTCTCTTGAGAATATTATGGGTTGATGTGTCAGTCATTCTAACCTATAATATCCAATAGATGGAATTAAGACTCTGGGAACTTTTTAGTACATGATCTACAGGTTTTTATCCTTAGTACACTACTTTGGGATGATTCTTAACCTGACTCCATGCTCGTGACTCACAACAAACCCTTTGATTCTTGGTTGATCCAATCAAGTCTTGTCAATATCAATGGAGCTTGGGTGTTGGTAAGGTGAAAGCCATAATCCACCAAAATGGATGATTGATCTTGATGATAATTTGATCCATCCCTTGACCTTTGTTTGTGTTTTCCTTGTGTGTGATCCCTTGTTTGTGATTGTTGCATTCATGCATACATGCACATTATGACATTCATCACAGAAAAATAAATTTCAAGGAAACTAAGGTCTTATTTGAAAATATTTTCAGACCATGGATTATGGACGAAGGAACACTAAGAAGTACCTTTTCAGATGTCCTGATTTGAATGAGCTAAGGAAGTTGTCATCCTTTGTATTAGATCCTTTAGACTTCAAGCAACGTCATGGGAAGCTTTTGTCTGTGTTATCTTCTGATGTGATTGAAGGACTTCTGAGTGTTTTGTTTCAGTTCTATGGCCCTCTCTATAGGTGCTTCACTTTTCCAGGTTATTAGCTCGTGCCCACGTTGGAGGAGTATGCTTATCTCTTGGGTATACCCGTCTCTAACAAAGTACCTTTCAGTAGATTAGAAGAGATTCCCAGATCTCATGTCATAGCTGAAGCTCTTCATCTGAAGAAATATGAGACTGATGCTCATTTGGTGAAGAAAGGAGGGATTTTTGGGTTGACTTCTGAGTTTCTCATTGGTATGGCTACTATTTTTTCTCAAGCTGGTAGCATGGATGCTTTTGAATCTATCTTAGTATTGCTCATCTATGGTTTAGCCTTGTTCCCTAACATTGACGGTTTTGTTGATGTTAACGCCATTAGGATCTTCTTGATTGGAAATCCTGTCCCTACTCTGTTTGGTGACATGTATTTCTCTTTGCATTTAAGGAATTCTAAAGGTGGTGGGACTATTGTGTGTTGTGTTCCTCTTCTATACAAGTGGTTTATTTTTCACTTTCCTCAGACGCCTATTTTCATGGAGAACCGACAATGTCTTCGGTGGTCCCAGAGACTTATGTCTCTCACTAATGATGATATTGTTTGGTATGATTCTGCATTGGGTAGCTTGGATATTATTCATAGTTATGGTGAGTTCTCTAATGTGCTTCTCATTGGTACGCAAGTAGGAATCAACTATAACCCAGCATTGGCCCGTCGTCAACATGGGTTCCCCTTGAGAGATAAACCTAATAACACTCAGTTAGAAGGCATATTCTATCAAAAGGGTAAAGATCACCAACTTTTGAAGAAAAGGATGATACATGCTTGGCATAATGTGCATAGGAAAGGAAGATCCGAGCTTGGTCCATGCAACTGTGTAGCCTTGGAAGCTTACACTATTTGGGTGAAGAAGAGAGCTTTGGAACTGAAGATGTGGTACAATTATGAAAGACCCATGTCTTTGTTAGTGGCTGAACCATTAATTCTCCCTAACCAAGATGTAAAGGAGTTGGAAGACGCACTTGCCAAGATGAAGCAAGAGAGAGATATGTGGGATGAGCGGTTCCATGCTTTAAACCAAAAGCATGAGGAGTTGCAGCTTGAGTCGAAAGACAAGGATGCACTTATTGAGATTATTGAAGACCGTGCAGTGAAGAGACAGAGAGAGCCAGAGGATTTATTTTCCTCTAGCATACCTCTAGCTTTCGGTGCTTGGAAGAAGATTGTTGACCAGCTTGTCCTCGAGAAGGCCCAGATGAAGACATCCTTTAAGTATGAGATTCGACGCATCCGAAGGAAGTATGCATCCATAGCTGGATCATCTGATGCAATTGCTAAGGATCCTTAGGATGATAGTTTCCTTTTCTCTTATATTTGTACTTTTGTTTCTGGAGTTGTACTCAGTGTAATCCTTCCAAAATTTTATGAATAAAAAGAGATTTTATGGTGAATTGAATTGTTATTATTGGTTATTATTATTATTTGCAAATAAGGCTTCATATATTCCTTGAAATTACAAACAATAAAAAACATTGCATTACATGCATCATTTGCATAACAGGCTTCTTCCGCCAGATGTCTTATCAATTCTTCTTCTGTGCATCAGCCAGGCTTACTCACTACTATAGTACTAGAGCAAGAGAACGGAGAGTTGAAGGACGAGATCTCCAGACTTATAGCACTGATAGAGTCAGTCATTTCTGCTCTGAACCAGCCGTCACCGTCTAAAAACTGTCATTTATGAGATTGCTTCTCCGTCTATAACTGTGACAGATTCCAGTCAACCCATTCCTTCTATGCATGCTGGATTCCCTTGGGGAATGCCACCAAATTTCGTGCCAGAGGGGTATGCGCCCATATTTGTTTCTCTGTCGGTATCTAGCCTGGTCATGTCAGTGTCTCCTCCCATCGTTCATACTCTGCCACGTGTTGAGAAGACTATCTACCGTTCTAATCGTCTAAAGGTCCAGATGTCTATGAAAAGATGGATGAGATGAAAGATCAATTCCTTGAGCTGCATAAAGAGTTGAAGACTCTGAGAGGAAATGACTTGTTTGGCAAGAGTGTTGTTGAACTCTGTTTAGTTCCCAACGTTAACATCTCGGTGAAATTCTAGGTCCCAGACTTTGAAAAGTACAAAGGGAATACTTGTTCATTGAGCCATCTTGTTATGTATGCCAGGAAAATGTCTACCCAAACTGATAATGATCAGCTGCTAATTCACTACTTCCAAGGTAATCTGACTAGAGCTGCCCTGAGATGGTATATGGGTCTGGATAATGCTAGCATTTGTACTTTTAATGACCTAGGCGAGGCCTTTGTCAAGCAGTATAAGTATAATGTTGATATGGCTCTAGATAAATATGAATTGAGGTCGATGTCTCAGAAGGACAAGGGGACATTCAAAGAATACGCCCAGAGATGGAGGGAGTTGGCTGCTTAGATTAGTCCACCTTTGGAGAAAAAAGGGATGACCAAAATTTTCTTGAAGATGATGAGTTCATTTTATTATGAACGCATGATTGCAAGTGCCCCCAATGATTTTACCTAAATGGTAAAAATGGGGATGAGACTAGAGGAAGGAGCCCGTGAAGGACGTCTGTCCAAAGATGAGGTGTCAAGTAGCAAGAAGTATGGTAGGAGTTCCTCTAAGAAGTAGGAAGGCGAAACTAGTGCAGTGTCAGCAGGGAGGCAGAGAAGGCCTCACGTGAGTAAAATTTCTCAATCCCGTCAGCATCAACACCAAGTTTCATCAGTGATTCCGTTTTTTCCTAACAATTCCAATGATCAATCAGTTCCAATTTATTAACAACATCAGCAACAACCGCAACAAATAACCAACTACAACAACAACAATCATCATCAGCAAAATTTTGAGAGGAAGAAGGTCTTCTTTGACCCTATTCCTATGACATATGCATAATTGTACCCGTCTCTGGTACTCAAGAATCTTATTCAGCCAAGAAACCCTCCGCAAATTCCTGAGCCACTACCATGGTGGTTCAAACCTGGTCTTCATTATTCTTTTCACCAGGGAGCCCCTGGTCATGATATACATAATTGATATCTGTTGAAATATGAAGTTCAGAAGCTTGTGAAGAATGGTATGGTGTTCTTCGAGGATAGAGCACCAAGTGTGAAAGCCAATCTGTTGCCTGCTTATGGTAACGCTTCTGTCAACATGGTGGACGACTGTCCAGGGAATTTCAGAGTTTTTGATGTGAGGCGTATCCGTATATCTTTGATGGAAATGCATAGAACTCTGTATTTGATTAGTGATTGTGAACATGACCATGATGGTTGTGTTGTTTCTAGTGTGAACCCACATGGGTGTATGGTTGTCAAAAGGGATATCTAGAAGTTGATGGATGAGAATGTAATCCACATTCAACAGTCGAGGGATATGGGAAATAATGTGAATGTCATTATGCCAGTGTTTAAGACCCTTGAGCGGGTAGTTATTCAGTTTCATAGCAGCAACAACAATAATGTCAATAGATCGGTATCACCGTTAGTTATACGGTTAGCGGGCCCTGTCCCCTATGAATCCGATAAAGCTATACCATATCAGTATAATGCCACAATGATTGAAAATAGTTAACAGGTTCCTCTATCAATTGCAGATTCAGTGGTAAATATTGGAGATATTGCAAATGTGACTCGTAGTGATCGTGTGTTCAATCCAGTTTTTGCAAAGATTGTAGAAGACATTTCAGTGGGAAAGAAGACAGAGGTTCCTACAGTGAATCTAATTAGTTCTTCAATGTGTCAGTCTGGTGATGAAGTATTACGATTTATTAAAAGGAGTGAGTTTAACATTGTGGAGCAGCTGCTTCAGACACCGTCAAAAATCTATGTGTTGTCATTGTTGATGAATTTTGAGGCACACAGAGAAGCATTGCAGAGAGTGTTGGAACAAGCTTATGTTGAACACGATGTTACAGTGGATCAGTTTCACCACATTGTTGCCAACATCACTTCTTGTAACAATTTGAGTTTTTGTGATGAAGAGCTTCCCGAGGAAGGAATAAATCATAATTTGGCATTGCATATTTCGATAAATTGTAAGGAGGACGCTCTGTGCAATATTTTGGTTAACACAGGTTCATCGTTGAATGTATTTCCAAAGTCAACTCTATCAAGACTCTCCTTTCAGGGCGCCCCAATGAGGTTTAGCGATGCAGTTGTTAAAGCGTTTGATGGTTCTCGGAAAACTGTCATTGGAGAAGTGGACCTTCCGATGAAGATATGTCTGAGTGATTTCCAAATTAATTTCCAGGTAATGGATATTTACCTAGCCTATAGCTGCTTGTTGGGAAGGCCATGGATTCAAGAAGCTGGAGTTGTGATGTCTACTATACACCAAAAGCTAAAGCTTGTGAAGAACAACAAGCTTGTCATTGTTGGTAGAAAGAAGGCATTGTTGGTGAGCCATTTGTCATCTTTTACTTACGTTGATGTTGAGGAGGAAGTTGGAACACCGTTCCAAGCTTTATCCATTGTTGATGAACTGAAGAAAACTGGGGCACCCATGTCTTTTTTAAGAGATGCACAAGAGGCTATTCAGATTGGCAATATTGATAAATGGGGTCGTGTTGTGGAAGTCGTTGAGAATAAGAACAAAGCAGGGCTAGGATTTCAACCAGGGCCGTTCAATGCCAATGTCAAGGTTATGCAACCCATTTCCCATAGTGGAGGGTTCATTCATAATAATGACCAACACTTAGTTGCAATTATTGAAGACAATGGTGATGAAGACAAAGTTTGTGACAACTTTGTGACGCATGGCCAGACTTACAACAATTGTGTTGTTGTTAATGTTCCTACTGTTATTCACCAGTCTAAGTAATTTGTTTTTATTATTTTTGAGAAAAATCCTTCTCCTATGCCGTAGGGAGAAGTGAACATTGTTGGGCATTTTTCCTTATTATCAATGAAATACAATTTTATTCATCCACATATATGATGTTTTATTTTTACTTTTTGTTTTTTCTGAAAATGGTAATCACAAAAAACATAGATAATAATAATCTTTCCATCTGCATAATATTTGTTTGCACTCCACATCTTTAAAATCAAAATATCAAATTATTATGCAGGTTGGTCCTCAAACACATTTAATATAATGATCCTACTCCCTGATAACACTGAAACACACTGCGTATTTGACTCAGATTGCACATGTTTATTAGGTTGTTATTGTCATTTTCTTGTGTTATGTTTTCCTTTTTTCCTATTTTCAGATATTTTGCCCTACGGGAGCCTTTTGTGAAGAAACGAAGCCAAACGAGCAAGAAATCGAAGTTTTTGTAGAAATTTATTCGCATAGCGTCCAGCATGGCAACCGCCAAAGAGGGTGCCATGACGTGTAAGCTGTCAACCAGTGGTAACTTTCATGTTTCCCATGATCTTTCCATGTTGTACACACGGCGGGCGCCTTGGTGGGGATGGCGGGCGCCACCTTTGTTGGCACGACCCCACTAAGGGAAATTGGAGGATATTTCTGTCTTTGGCTAGCTTTTTAGAACTCCTATAAATAGGCGTTTTAACTTCACGAAAAGGCATCCAACTTAGTTCACAACACTAAGCCTAAAGTTCAGCATTGTAAAAGAGATAATCTGTCACATCGAGGGGTTATCGCACTTGAGTTGTAGTTAGGTTGGAGCGTTGTACAAACAATCTTGCGGCCATTTTACTTTCTAGTCAAGTTTTCTTTTCAAGTGTACCGGATTAAAGTCTCCGATTTGGAGCAGCTTTCTTATTCAAGTTATTCGCATTTACGTTTAATTTTTCTTGCATGCTTTACTTTATTTATTTGCTTGTCTCGCTTTTACATACTCGCTTATTTAACTTGCACCATTTTATTTACTCGCCCTTTTTAAATATGATTTATTCTGCTATGCTGTCACTTATTTTCATGTCTGGCTAAATCTTTAAAGGTTATGATGTAAGGAGCATTGTTAAGATGATACTCCATTATTTGTATCTGTACAAATGCTTTAGGGGCTGTTTTGATTTTGACACAAGTTATCAGTGCTTATTTTTTTTCAGTAATGAAAGTAGAGACGAAGTATAGTGGGGTAGGATCGAAAACCGTCTAACTCTTAAAGATAAACTTGGTTAGTTTTAACTGGTCAAAAGTAGCGAAAAGCACTTTGTCCGGTTAATTGGGAATTATTAACACTATGAGAAAACAATTTTGAAACTATCTTCGGACACGTTTGTAGGTTTAAAATCCGGATCCTTGAACAAAAGTCATCGATCCCTTTTAAGTTAAACTTTCCAAATCAAAATCACTTTTTAACTAAGTCAAGGGTATAATTTCTTAAAAATAGGTTTACTACTCTAACGCGACAAGTACCCTGTATTTGTGACAATGGAGAGCATTAGTTAGAGAGTAAACTCGGTTCTGAATACACAAAAGCGATAGTTCCTGTTAAATTTATTTTTCTCTAAGTAGAAAACATTACCCCATAAGTAGATCTGTTTGGAAACAACTGGAGTATTTCCTAACTGATGTGAGTTACATGTGAGCCTGCATCTTATCTGAATTTATTTACTTCGCCAGTCTCACTTCAGTATACTTGAACCTACTTATTTGACTACCTTAGATAAACACCGTAACAATAGAAATCGATAGATTGACAATTTGGTCATTATGGGAACGATAATCTTTTGTATTACTTTGACTTGTTTTGTATACTTGCGAATAGCATATTGCACAACACCCATCAAGTTTTTGGCACCGTTGTCGGGGACCAATTACGTCAAATTTTTGTACCTTGTTCTTACACCATCTAGACTAAGGCCTTATTAGCCGGTAAATGCGAAAAACTCACAGTACCGGAAGTTTAGAAGATCCAATAGCTGAACCGGAGAGATACGCTCGCGCACGTCGTTTTCACCAAAAAATTAGGAGAACAATGGCCGAAGATCATAACCGAAGACCACTTAAGGAATTTGCCCAACCTTCTGATGAAGAACCTAGCTCTAGTATAGAAAACCCGGCTATTCCTACTAATAATTTCAAATTAAAACCCTCATTATTACAACTAGTACAACAAAATCAATACACGGGCCTCACTAAAGAGAACCCGAATCAACATTTAAAAGTTTTTATCCAACTAGCTGATACATTCAAGACCAATGGTGCTTCACCTGAGGCAATTCGTCTAAGGCTATTCCCTTTTTCCCTCAGAGATAGAGCACAGTCTTGGTTAGATTCCCTTCTGGATAACTCAATAACTACTTGGGAAGACCTCATGAGAGTGTTCCTTGCAAGATATTTTCTCCCAAGTAAGATCGCTTTCCTTCGAAACCAAATAACCCGATTCACTCAAAATCAGGGTGAGTCACTTTTTGAAGCTTGGAAAAGATATAAAGAACTACTAAGAGCTTGTCCACACCATGGCCTAGAACAATGGCTGATTATTCACACCTTCTATAATGGACTTCACTATAACAGAAAGATGACCGTCGACGCTGCCGCTGATGGTGCTCTGATGAACAAACCTTACCCCGACGCTTGCACTCTCATTGAAGATATGGCACAAAACCATTACCAATGGGAGTCAGAATGAGCATCAATGGAGAAAAGGGAGACCAAACGAGGAATACATGAGGTTAATTGTATGGACATGATGAAAGCTAAAATGGATGCTTTATCCTTGAAGGTCGAACACATGTCTGCAAATCCTACAGCCACAGTAGCTTTAGATTGTGAAACCTGTGGAACCAAAAAACATCTTGCACCATAATGCAATCTGTTAACTGAATCAAACTCGGACCAGGTCAATTATGCCCAAGGAAACCCGTTTTGAAACACTTAAAACCCGAGATGGAGGAATCATCCAAACTTCTCTTATAAAAACAATAACCCTATTCAAAACTCTACCCCTCAAAGACCACTGGGTTTTCAAGTTCAAAGTCAAATCCAACCTATGCAAGTCGTTCCTCAAAAGTCGAACCTAGAGAAAATCATGGAAAGTTTAATTTCGGGAACCTAGTGCAAAACAAAGAGTTTCTAAACCAATATATTCACATAAATGAACTTATCACACAACTGGGAACTAAGGTTTATTTGATGATCACTCACAATAAGATGCTTGAAACCCAAATCTCACAAATAGCACAAGAATAAGCTCCCCAGGCCATACCTAGAGGGAAATTTCTTGGACAACCTCAACCGAATCTTCGAGGGAAAGCTAACGCTGTTACTCTACAAAGTGGGACCACCTATGATGAACCTGTAAAACCAGTCATGAGTGAACAAAAGGCTTCTAAGAAAAATGTTGTGTCTATAGATGAAGTAGAGGAAGTAGAGAGGCAAAAATACCAAAAGGTGGAGGATAAGGGATAAGATAAAGATAAAGTGTATGTTCCACCCTCTCCTTATAAACCACCAATTCCATTTCCGCAAAGACTTAAACAGTCAAAAGTTGATAACCAATATAAAAAGTTTATCAAAGTGATCGAGAAACTCCATGTAGAAATTCCTTTCACTGAAGCAATCACCAGATACCATCTTATGCTAAATTCCTTAAGGACATCTTGACCGACAAACGTAGGCTGGATGATCCCAAACCTTTAGAATGCAACTCCATTGCTGAGAACAAACTTGCTAAAAAGGAGAAAGATCCTGGGAAATTTTCCAAACGTTCTATTTTATGGAATCATGTTATAGACAAAGCATTCCTAGACTTGGGAGCAAGCGTAAGCCTGATGCCTTTAGCAGTTTGTAGAAGGCTAAACCTAGGAGAATTACAACCAACTAAGATGTCTCTTCAATTAGCCGATAGATGTGTGAAATATCCAGTACGCATATTAGAAGACATTCCAGTTAGAATCAGACAACTTTATATCCCAACAGATTTTGTGGTAATGGACATTAAAAAAGACGACGAAATCCCGATCCTCCTTGGTAGACCCTTCTTATCAACTGCGGGAGCCATAATAGATGTTAAAAGAGGAAAACTAACTTTTGAAGTGGGTGATGAAAAGATATAATTTATACTTTCCAAATTCCTAATGGCACCAGTCATAGAAGATTCTTGTTATGCCATCGATATCATTGATGAATGCATAAGGGAGAAAGATGAAGGAAGACCTCCTGAGACAATGAAATATTCCTCGACTTCCATAAGAGAAGACGACGGATTTGGAATGGAGCCTCACATGGATGACAACCTTTATGAATGCTTGGAACTTACCCTGAACCATACGCCATGTCCTAAGAAACCATCTATAGAGCTTAAGGAACTACCCAAGAATCTAAGATATGAGTTTTTAGATCAAGAACAAAATCACCCAGTTATAGTGAGCGCCACCTTGAATAGAGATGAAACAAACCAACTTTTAGATATCTTGCGAAAGTATCCTTCAGATTTAGGATATAACATATCTGATCTCAAAGGGATAAGCCCATCCGTGTGCATGCACCAAAATTGCTGAAAGAAGACTCTAAACCTTCCAAAGAGCATCAACGAAGGCTAAACCCTATAATGAGCAATGTGGTTAAGAAAGAAGTACTGAAACTACTAGAGGCTGGTATAATTTATCAAATTTCAGATAGTAAGTGGGTGAGCCCTGTGCATGTGGTACCTAAAAAAGGAGGTGTCACGGTTGTGGAAAATGAGAGAGGCAAGCATGTATCTAAACATGTAGAAACGGTTGGCGTATGTGCATCGACTACAGAAAACTAAATAAGGTAACTAGGAAAAATCATTTTCCTCTCCCATTCATAGATCAAATGCTTGAGCGTCTAGCTAGACACTCTTTATTATGTTATTTAGATGGGTAATCAGGATTTTTCCAAATTCCTATTCACCCCGAAGATCAAGAGAAAACAACCTTTACATGCCCTTACAGAATGTTTGCCTATAGACGAATGCTCTTCGGACTTTGCAATGCCCTAACCACCTTCCAACGATGTATGATGTCAATCTTCGCGGACTTCCTCGATGAGATTATGGAAGTTTTTACGGATGATTTCTCAGTATGCGGATTCAGTTTTGAAGACTGTCTAGCTAACCTTGAGAAAATCCTAGAAAGATGCGTGGAAACAAACCTTGTGCTAAACTAGGAAAAATGTCACTTTATGGTTACCGAAGGAATAGTATTAGGACACATAGTCTCTGAAAAGGGCATTGAGGTTGATAAATCCAAAATAGAGGTTATAGAAAATCTAAAACCACCTAAGACCATTAGGGAAGTCCGTAGCTTTCTTGGACACGCCGGTTTTTATCGACGTTTTATTAAAGACTTCTTTAAAATAAAAAACCTCTAACTAGCCTTCTAATGAAAGATGTCGAGTTTATTTTCAAGAAAGAATGTATAGGAGCATTCAACCTTTTGAAACAAGCACTGATTTCCGCACCTATTATGCAACCCCCAGATTGGAACCAACCCTTTGAAATCATGTGCGATGCTAGCGATTACGTTGTTGATGCTGTCCTAGGACAAAGATAGGACAAGAAATTACATGTAATTTACTATGCCAGTAGAACCCTGGATGCCGCCCAAGTCAACTATGCAACAACCGAGAAAGAACTCCTTGCTGTTATTTGGTCGGAGCTAAAATTATAGTTTATACAGATCATGAAGTTATTCGATACCTAATAAGCAAGAAGGACACTAAACCAAGGTTACTTCGATGGGTCCTTTTACTGCAAGAGTTTGACTTGAATATTCGAGACAAGAAGGGCACGAAAAATGTAGTTGTTGACCACCTTTCTAGGCTTGAATATTTAAAACCAGACCTAGTGCCAATAAATGATGATTTTACCTATGACAGACTCATGGCAAAAATCGATACCATTTAGGACGATAACTTCGATTTTCCAATGGATTGGAACATTGAAAGAACTCTAGCAGTGACCAACATACCTTGGTACGCTGAGTTTGTTAATTACCTAGTTGCTGATATCATACCCCCCGACCTTAACTATCAACAGAAGAAGAAATTCTTTAGTTATGTAAAGTATTTTTATTGGGACGAACCTCTCCTTTTCAAATGTGGGACATACGGTATATTTTGTCGCTGTGTCCCTGAAGAACAGGTAGGAAACATCATAAACACTGTCACTCCGCACCTTATGGTGGACATGCAGGCACATCTAAAACATGCGCTAAAATTCTCCAAGTCGGCCTCTACTGGCCAACATTATGGCGCGATGTTCATGCTTACGTTACTAGATGTGATCGGTGCCAACGCACAGAGAACGTGTCAAGGTGTGACGAAATTCCATTAATAAATATCCAAGAAGTAGAAATCTTCGATGTTTGGGGGATTGATTTTATGGGACCTTTTCCATCATCAATGGGAAATAAGTATATCTTAGTAGTTGTTGACTACGTGTCTAAATGGATTGAGGCTATAGCCTCACCTACAAATGACACTCGAGTAGTGATTAAATTATTCAAAAACAACATATTCCCTAGATTTGGAATACCACGCCTTGTTATAAGTGATAGTGGATCACATTTCATATCCAGAATTTTTGATGAACTTTTGGATAAATATGGAATTAAGCACAGAGTGGCAACACCATATCACCCACAGACTAGTGGACAAGTGGAAGTGTCAAATAGGGAGATTAAATAAATCTTAGAGAAAACGGTCTCAACATCTAGAAAAGACTGGTCTCAGAAGCTTAAAGAAGCATTATGGGCCTATAGAACCGCTTATAAAACCCCTATAGGGACCACCCCGTACCAATTAGTTTACGGAAAATATTGTCACTTACCTTTAGAGTTAGAACACAAAGCCTATTGGGCCATTAAATCCCTAAATTTGGATTACCTAGCAGCTGGTGAATAGCGCATTCTAGACATTCATAAATTAGAGGAACTACATTGTAGTGCTTATGAAAATGCCATAATATATAAAGAAAGAACCAAAGTGTGGCATGATAAGAGAATTGTAAAAAAAAAAATCACCATAGGCAATCCTGTTCTCCTTTTTAACTCCAGGTTGCGACTTTTTCCTGGTAAGCTATGCTCAAGATGGACTGGCCCTTACGAGGTATCAAAGATCCTAAAGTCTGGAGAAGTTGAAATCAAAAACAACTCTTGCAATCCCTTCGTAGTAAATGGGCAAAGGCTGAAGCACTATCAAGGAGGTGACATCCCTACAAATTACTCTTGCCACACTCTAAACGACCCACCTGTCCCTGCTTCACAAATATAAATCTCTAATCGTTAAACAAGCGCTGCTTAGGAGGCAACCCATGATTTTTCTCTATTTTTCTCACTTTATTATTTTGCGTTGTCTTTATTCGATGTTTTATTTATGTATTTAACTGAACTAACATTAGTAATATTCATGTTTCAGGTTTCAGGTCTCATTACTCTCCGTAGCATTCTCCACTAACCGTATTTTTTCAGGATGCAGAATTTCGATATTATGCATGTTGTATTCAGAGACAAAAACTCAGAGAAAGCGTTATGCGGTCCTATATGAGTGTCCCATGTTACCCACTAGGTACCCAGACCCTGATTTCATGGAAACCTTAGGTCTCGAGGCAAGTGTGAGGTATCTATGAAATCAGCTTCAATGGGGGGAATATGCTGGTGCAATGCATGTAACCTACAAGAACCTTACCCTGGAATTCTTAATCTCCCTCACCTATGAACCCTACATAGAAATCGGTTTTCAGAGAGGCTATATTAACTTTAGATTGTTTGGAATTGAGTACACCTTCAATCATATGGAATTTGCTGAGTTACTTGGATTTCAGTATGGCCCTGATGTTATGCCTGAAATTCCTTTAGGCTATTTTATGTAGGATGAGATAGACAAATTCTGGAGCAATATCACAAAAGGAGGAAGCCCTGGTCCTCCCACCCAGCTGTCCAACAAAATCCATAACCCAACCTTCCGCTACTTCCAGATGAACATAGCCCACACTTTCCTTGGAAAGAGTGATATTGATACCCATGTTAGTGATGAGAAAATCCTTTTCCTATTTTGTATCACCCAGTCACGCCCTGTAGCTTCTGGAAATTTCCTAATTGACAACCTTAACCTTACATCAAATTCTTCTGAAGGACTTATTCATGTAGGAGGAACCGTGTCACATATATCATCTTCCCTAGGTCCTGACAGAAAGTTAGTCAACCTGACTTCTTTCTGTGGCTACACCCTGATGGATGCTACCTTCTGTATAGACCGTGGCCTGATGAGGAGAGACTCTTTTAACCCAAACCAATATAAACTACTGATCAATCATGAGACCATTCATTACTTTACTTTACCTGATCCAGCAAAGACTAACGTCCATGATAAAGAAAATTGGACATACGCTTTAGAACGCTAGGATGAGACACCTAATGTACCTAGATCCCCTCCAGTACCAGAATACCATCCCTTGCCACCGCCATATAGGATCGTAATACTTTCTAATAATTTCGATCTGCAGAGATGCGACATTCACACTGAGATTATTGAGTTACGCAGAGAACTGGCCTTCCTTCGCCAGGAAGTTACTGACCTAGCCTTGCAGTTAGAGGTATCTGATGCTACTCATGCCACGGAGGCTGATTGCCTATACAAGGAAATCGGTGAACTCCGTCGTCAACTAGAAGGGGCACGAGATTCCGGTAGCATTGGAGAACCATCAACACACTGAGGACTATGTTTTTCGCGTGTTTATCGTTTTATTTATCACGCATATTCAAACATATATCTATATCGATTTCCTAATTTCTAGATTTAGTTTATTTTCGCATAGAATTATCTTTTTCAGTTTCTTTTTCTTATGATATTATCTCGTCTTATAATATCATTTCTCTTATAATTGTTTCCTTAAATTATTTTATTTTGTTTTATTTCTATTATTTTAAAAAAATAAATTATATCATGCATGTACAAACACAAAAAAGGAAGAACATTTAGAAGATGATGTACACACCCCAAAATGACTCCAAACAACAAGGCCCAAGTCCAATTCAACAAAATCCGGCCCAACTTGAATTACAAAGATGGTGGGCGCCATCTTGCCATAGCGGGCGCCATGGGGTCTGAGCACTATCTCGGGAAGAAGCGAACCAAACCTCCATTTTCACTCCAAAACCCACTCAAACCCCATTAAAATTCCACTCAACCAAAAACCCACTACTACTCCTACTTCCATTTCTAATTTTCTCCATTAAAATCCCATTTCACCATTTTCCACTCTAAAACCCATTTTCACCCTCATTCACCACTAATAGCGAAAATGGAGCAGCATCAAATCATCTTTCGCAGAGGAAAACCCAGAGAGTGGCAAAAGAAATTATTTGAGGAGTTGCAGACAAAAAGCATTTTTTCCACCAGATATATCGATGAAGATTGTCTGTATAATTTGGGAATTTATCACAATGTTTGCTTTATGTTAGACAATTTAGGATTGCATGATATTTTCATTAGGAAGGAACCTACATTTGAGTACCTGACCTGGGAATTCTTGAGTTCCCTGATTTATAATGTTCATCCTAACACTGCTAGCACATCCAATACAGTACAATTTAAAATGTTTAATGTTGAATATCAGTACACTACCGATGAGTTAGCAGGGTTATTAGATTTTCCTTATGGGGAAGGTGCCCTCTGTGATACACCCTTGGACTCAGAATGGTCATCTGAGGCGTTTAAATATTGGAGGAAACTGATAGGTTTATATACCGACTCTTTTAAGGGGAACCTGGCCTCAAGTATTCATAACCCGACCATACGTGTTTTTTGCTATCTGTTGGCTTGCTCAATTTTTGGTCGGGAAAATCCTAATAAAATCAATGAGAAAGAACTTTTATTTTTTTCAGGGTAGCCTCGCAAAGAGAAGAATTAACTTTGTTCTCTTTATGATTGCACATATGTGTTCCGTTCGGAAAAAGGGAGGTACTATTTCTTTTGGAGGTTTAATCACCTCCGTTGCTATAACTTTGCACCTTGGCCCCGAGTTGGCTACATCAGAACCACTACCTCACCGCAATATAAATTTAAAGTTTTTAAAAGATATGCGATTATGAAGAGTGAGGAAAGAAGGCGGTTTTAACCTCATGGTCCACAGTGTAGCTATCCCGAGTGTAGTTTTACCTTGCTCTCGACATACAAATGTGCGCCTTGAGAGAAATTGGATTTATGATCTGCAAGATCCACCTTTTACCGGCCCGTTTCCACCCAACATACCTTTTGAAGAATGTGACGGGACCAATGATGAGTATGAGCGGAGAGACCAGTCTCCCGTTCCGACCATGCCTTCACACCATTCATCACCTGCACACATTGCAAAATATTTTACTCACCCTTCTGCAGGTACATCCCTTGGATTCCACATTACTAAGGAGATGTGGCGAGAGCTGCAAGCTTGAGAAGAAAGGCGATATGTCTTATTATCTGCCATGAACCAACAGCTGAAGGACAACATGGACTTCATGCGTGAATAACAGTGGCAGACTGATAATTCACTCTGCAGCATTATGGAATCCCTACAAACCCTTATCTCTAACCAGCAACGCCAGCAAGCGCAATTTCAGAGTCACCTTACCCTGATGGAGGCCACTCAAGGCTCCGTACTGGGTAATGTAAGACCCCAATTTTGACCCTAAGATTCCTCATGCAATTTCATCATATATGAGTTCCATTTATTCCTACATGTTATATTTACCATGTATTCTTCAAGAGTTTGAGGGTAATTTTCCTTGGAAACCCTAGTTTGACTAGGTATCTTGAGTAACTTCTCAAATAACCTATCTCACCAATTGATCAAATTTATCAAGGTACACTTCAAAATTCATCATCTTATTCATATATGATATACCATGAGCCTAAAAATACAAGAGAATTGAAGGTTAGCAAGTTGGTATATGGTGGTTGGCCAGATGAATTCATGTAATCGAAATTGGGTCTCCCTAGACCCTATCTCCTACCATTTTCACCATATGAAAATGATTCCAAGAGCAAATTTAATCTAAATTACATTCCAAACAATTTTCATGTTTAGACCTAGAGCTATTTTTGCTTGGAAAATCATTTTCTATGTTGAAACATTATAGGTCATTTTGTCTAAATGCTAATTTGAAAGTCAACTTCCCAAGGCCATAGCTTGCTCAATTTTTATGACATGAAAGATTTGCAAGTTGCATAATCAAATTCAAGATGTCTACTTCAACTTTTATGTTTGGAGTGGAAGCAAATTCAACTTTTCTGAGCCTGTGATATGAGGATACATTATAGGTCATTTTTGACCTATACCATTGAACAAGTGATTTTCCTTAACATCAAAAATGCATAACACTATCATTATTAATCCAAATGACATGAAATTTGTGACCATTTGGAAGGTCTTTGAAATAGATACAACTTTGATTAAGACACTTTTCTCATTTAAAGCTCACATAAAAAGTTAAGAAAGATGGAATATTGAAATATATAACTTGACACTTCGTAAATTTTTCAACATGTTGAAATTTCCAAACTTCCACTTCAATATTCTCCATGTTCCAAGCTCCAAATTAAAAAGTGTTAAATATCAAACTTGTTCCCCTTGATCCAAGCTTTCCAAAGAACCCAAGTTCATGCATTTTGGATGAAGATTGCTAGGTCTGTGCATGGCTTTAATAAGGCTGCATCATTGGAAAGAATCAAATGTACAAACTTCAGTTCATATTGCCTTGCCATTCAAGCTTCATTCAAACTTCAACATGAATCATTTTGGACCTTAATGCTTTGAATCATGGCCTGTACATGCCCATGCACTTGTTCCATTGACATTGCTAATTTTGGATAGATTTTGAAGTGTACAAATATTATTACCTTTGGCTATAAATAGAAGGCTTATGAGCTCATTTGAATCACACCTTGCGTGCCAGCTTTTTCCCCCAATTCAAACCCTCTCATTCTAAAGGAAAACCTGAGAAATTTCAATTTGAAATTTGAGTTTGAATCTCAACTGTTGGAGATTCAAGAACTCTAGGACCCACAACCTTGCAACCTCTCCAATCACTTCCTGTTAGCTTCTCAAGTGTGATCAGATCATGTTTGAAGCAAGCAACATCAAGTTCTGCATATCATTGAAGGTAATTCTCAGAAAACTTCATCTCTTCGATTCTCACTCAATTCTACTCAATTATCTTGGATCTTTGGTGGTCTGAAATCCTACCAATGTAGGCAAGAATATTGACTTG
Organism: Lathyrus oleraceus; assembly: GCF_024323335.1. Lineage (NCBI taxonomy): Eukaryota > Viridiplantae > Streptophyta > Magnoliopsida > Fabales > Fabaceae > Lathyrus > Lathyrus oleraceus. Next base: position 217,750,922 of record NC_066579.1, read on the forward strand.
CTTAGAGGTCAAATCGAAGCAACTCAGTTGACACACCTCAACATTCAACTCCTCATATCTTTTTATATATTTGGAGTTAGTTAAAATTAAGGTCAGATTCGTGATCTACGCCATTTGTTCTTTCAGATCATGTCCTCCTTTTTTATTTTGGTGATGGTTGAGGGTGGACCAGTCCGGTGAGGTCCACCGGAGAAGAAGACCGGAGTTACAACTTTGGCGGTGCGTTGGCACGTCTCCCAGCCATTGGACCCATCCAATTTGTTTTAATCCTAAGCGCTCATTGTGATTACCATCCCTGAAGCGTGTTGACTCGTGTGTATGGTGGAACGTGCATTTTAGGCCACTTGATCTGCCACCTCAATTAATGAGGGAGATCAAGTGGCTCACGTGTTTTTAATATTTTCTTATTTTCTTTTATTCTTTTTATTTTCATTAATTCATATTAATTTTAATATTAATCCAAAAAATATGAGAGTTTCACCAAAAAATTTCAAATAATTTCCTTTTTCATATTTTAAATTAAAATTACTTTTTGGATCATTATTAATATTTTTCATGATTTATTTGATTTTGTGTTTGTTTTTAATTGTTTAAAAATACTTTTAAGTCTTTAAAAATTCTGAAATTTTTTCTCCAAGGTCCTTTGACCTTGTTTGACCTATGATAAATCTCATGGCCATTTCTTTGGTGTTTTGATGAGGTTTTAGGAATTCGGAAATCCATATTTAATTTAAATGTATTATTTTAGTCTTTTTAATTTGAATAAATGTCAATTAATTGTGTTGGCCAATTGTGATGACTTATTTGAGTTTGACTCTTGTTGTTGGGCCTTGGTCAAGGTTCATTTGAATTTGTCAAGTTAATATCATTAGATTTAGGGGATTAATGGAATGTAAATTCCATCTCCCAAAATTAATGGATGATATTAATTTAGTAAAAGTCCTCCTTGGACCAATTTGAGTTTTGATCCATTCCCATCCCTCTTCATCTCATTCCCATTCTTTATGCATTCATCTCATTTGGCCTATGATATCTCAAAGTCCTAAGGCTAGTTGATTGAAAAATCAACATAAGTATGCATGAGATTAGGCCACCTCTTTTGCATATTGTTTTTGTATGTCGTATGTTTCATGAGGATAGTCCATTATACTATGTCTCTAACATGCATTAACACCAAAATTCTATTACCCGACCTCAAATAGTTGTGACTTCTACAAAAGTCCAATTACGATTGCTTAATATAGCGCTAAATTTGTGACACAAAAAGGCATAGCATTTTGGTTAGTGAGATTGTAAGTCTCCCCTCTTTCATGGTATTGTGTGGAAACTTGGCCTTTTTTCCTTCCTTTTGGAAGATGTTTTGGTTCAAGGATCCATGCTGGTGATAAGTGGGTTGAGTGTTCTCCAAAGAATGACTAAAAAACAAAAAGCAAAAGAAAAACAATACTAACTTCTAACTCATTAACAACTAACTTTTAATTTCAAGCCATTTACTTTAATGTCATTTAATTTTAGTCTTTATTCATACCATTCTAGTTGTTTATGTTAATGCAATTTTCACTTTGTCCACTTGGACCATATTGTGTGATATTTTCCATTTTGTGGATACTTTGTTTGTTAGTGTGGTCTTTGACTATTAATGTACATAATAACAACAAAAAATCCTAAAAAACTTTTGTGTGGACTGTTGACTTGATCTTGGACAAATGGACTTAGAATTTAGGCAACATTCCTATCCTAAAGGACTTGGCAAATGCCAATTTTCATATAACCAAGTGCTTGTGATTTGAAACTTCATCTTATACATCATTGAAAATCCATTTGATTTCATCTACATCATGATCATGGTGAAGCTGTTATTTTGAACCTGTGACTTGTGAAGTCATCTATTACATGGGCTATCTTGAAGAAGATCATGGAGTGGCTAAGCTTGGATGTTGCTATCTTTATTTGATGCCTTGCTCTTCAAGATTTATATAATTGTGCATTTCTGTGTTGCTTGATTCTAAATGTCCAAGGGAATTTGGGTTGCTATATGGCATTCTTGCCTATTGGATTGCTACCCATCAGTCAGATCTTTTCAACTCTTAACTTTTACTTTTGTGCATAGGATTAGTCTCTTCATATCCTCCCCATTTCATTAATTTCAAAATCTCTTCCTCCTTTCAAAAATCTTCTTTGTTTGAACTAGTTTTGTCCTAAACTTTGACCACTTTGCAAACTAGAAACTTTGGCCTTATGCCATCGCATTTTCAAACCTTTTTTCTTAATCAAACTTGAAAATAGACTTAACTATACTTGACCTAAACTTCCAAAAGCCAAAAATAACTAACCCATTCAAACCATTTTTAGGCCTTTCTTCCTTTCAAACTTAATTTTTGTTAAAAGTAATGCATCCACTTTGAAATTTGTATCACGAACTATGAGGTTTTGATCCTTCATTTTTATGTTGGTACGTAGGCACAAGTCCGAAGGTCTTGTCAAACACAAAATATAATTATTGAATTCTTTTCTCACCCCCTATTCTATTTGTTTGTAAACATCATTTTGTACCAAATACATATGCATAGAAAAAGGGCTCCCTAGGACACTTTGGGTGCTAACACCTTCCCTCTGTGTAACCAACCCCCTTACCTGTAATCTCTGACATTTTATTAATTTTGATTTGAAAACTTCTTACTTTTGGGTTTTGTTCGTACTTTTTCCCTTTTCCCTTGGAAACAATAAAAGCGCGGTGGCGACTCTTGTCATTTGATGTCTAGCTTATCCATAGCTTGATGATCATGAATTTACCGCTACAAAAATTAAGTGGCGACTCTGCTGGGGAGTAATCTCCAGTGGGTTTAGCATACTTTCTTGTGTAAATAATTGTATATTTGTGTTGTATGTATATTTGTTTGTATGATATAATCTGCTTGTTGTGCTTGGTGATCTCTGAGTGGTGAGATAAGTTCTAGCCCGAACATGAGTGCAACTAAGATAGGAGGATGGTATAGTCATGTTCGACTTGTGGGAAGTAGTCCTTTACAAGTTGGCTTGAGACCCATCTGCTCAGTGGAGACTCTTTTAGATTTAGAAATGTCACACAAGTATTTGTGGTTAGGCATTACTATCTCTAATTTGGGTCCGATAAGGTGAGGACCGTAGAACATTTACCCCCTCTTGGCCTATTTAGGACGTAGTGCGGAAATTGTTCAAGTGTAGACTTGATAACAGTTGTTATGCGATACTACACTCAGACGAGTTTCTCTTGAGAATATTATGGATCGATGAGTCAGTCATCTTAACCTATAATATCCGATAGATGGAACTAAGGCTCTAGGAACTTTTTAGAATATGATCTACAGGTTTTTATCCTTAGTTCACTCCTTTGGGATGGTTCTTACCTAGACTCCATGCTCGTGACTTACAACAAACCCTTGGTTCTTGGTTGATCCAATCAAGTCTTGTCAATATCAATGGAACTTGGTTGTTGATAAGGTGTAAACCATAATCCACCAAAATGGATGATTGATCTTGACAATAGACTTGATTCATCCCTTGACCTTTGTTTGTTTGCCTTGTGTGTGATCCCTTATTTGTGATTGTTGCATTCATGCATTCATGTGCATCATAACATTCATCACACGAAAATTTCAAGGAACTAAGGTATTATTTGCAAATATTTTCAGACCATGGATTGTGGACGAAGGAATACTAAGATGTACAGTTTCAGATGTCCCAACTTGAAAGAGTTAAGAAAGCTAGCATCTTTTGTATTAGATCCCTTGGACTTCAAACAACGCCATGGGAAGATTCTATCCATCTTGTCTACCGATGTGGTTGAAGGACTTTTGAGTGTATTGGTACAGTTCTATGATCCTCTCTACCACTGTTTCACTTTCCCAGATTTTCAGCTTGTGCCTACCTTGGAGGAGTACTCTCATCTTTTGGGGATACCTATTTCTAGTAGAGTACCTTTTAGTGGATAGGAGGATATTTCCCGATCTAATCTTATTGTTGAAGCTCTTCACTTGAAGAAGTCTGAGATAGAGGCTCATTGGATGAAGAAAGGAGGATTGTTTGGGTTGCCATCTGATTTCCTCATCAAGGAAGCTACTGCTTTTGCTCAAGCCGGTGGTGTGAACGCTTTTGAAGCTATCTTTGTGTTACTCATTTATGGATTATCTTTGTTCCCTAACATTGATGATTTTGTTGATGTTAACACCATTAGACTTTTCTTGATTGGGAATCTTGTGCCTACTTTGTTGGGTGATATGTATTTCTCTTTGCATCTAAGGAATTCTAAGGGCGGTGGAACTATCGTCTGTTGCATTCCTCTTCTGTACAAGTGGTTTATTTCGCACTTGCCTCAGACACCTGCTTTTGTGGAGAACAAACAATGTCTACGGTGGTCTCAGAGACTTATGTCTCTCACTAATGATGATATAGTTTGGTATGATCCTTCTTTGAGAAGCTTGGAGATTATTGATAGTTGTGGTGAATTATCTAATGTGCCTCTCATTGGTACACAAGGAGGAATTAACTACAACCCTGCTTTGGCTCGTCGTCAACTTGGGTTCCCCTTGAGAGGCAAACCTAATAACACTTTGTTAGAAGGTCTTTTCTATCAAGAGAGTAAAGATCCCTAACATTTGAAGCAGGAGATTATGCATGATTGGCATAATGTGCATAGGAAAGGAAGATCCAAACTTGGTCCGTGTAATTGTGTAGCTTTGGAAGCTTACACTCTTTGGGTGAAAAAGAGAGCTTTGGATTTGAAGATGCCTTATCCTTGTGAAAGATCTATGTCTATGGTTGTGGTTGAGCCATTAGATCTTCCTAACCAAGATGTAGAGGAGTTGGAAGACGCGCTCACCAAGATGAAGCAAGATAAAGATATGTGGGAAGAGAGTTTCCATGCTTTGAGCAAGAAGCATGAAGAGTTGCAGTTGGAGTCTAAGGACAAATATGCACTTATTGAGTTACTTAAAGACTGAGTGACAAAGAGACAGAGAGAGTCAGAGGTTTCATCTTCTAGCCTGCCTCAGTCTTCCATTGCATGGAAGAAGATTGTTAATCAGCTTGTCCTCGAAAAGACTCAGATGAAGGCTTATTTTGAGACCGAGATTCGTCTCATTCGAATGAAGTACGCACCTTCAACCAGATCTTCTGACATTGTGTTTTGGGATTCTTAGGATGACTAGGCTCCTTTTCTCTTGTATTTTAATTTGGTTTCTGAAATTGTACTCAGTGTAATCCTTCCAATTATATAAATGAAAAGATATTTTTGGTCATATAAAAATTATTGCAATTGTTGATATGTATATATTTGCAAATGATATAGTAAGTTCCTTGAAAACAAAAATAAATAAACAAGCATTTCATTTCATGCATCATTTGCATAAGCAGGTTTCTCTTTCGCCAAATGTCTCATTGGTGTTTCTTCTGTGCTTTAGCCAAGATGACTCATCGGTACAACACCCACACCAATCATCTTAAAATTATGGAGCATCTAGAGCAAGAGAGCAGATAACTGAAGGACGAGATCGACTGACTGACATCCATGATGGAGTCAGTGTTGGCTACTCAGAGCCAAGCTTCTCCAACGTCTACAACTCATTCTCCTCAGAGGACAGTTATTTCATAGGTGGCTACCTCTACCATGTCGGCTTCTACCGCTCACTTCGCGCCTACTATGCCTGCCGGATTCCCGTGGGGAATGCCGCCCAACTTTATGCATGAAGGCTTCGCGCCTACCTTTGCTTTCATGCCGACATCTAGCCCGGTCATGTTTGTGCCACCTCCCGTTGTGCACACCTTACCTCGTGTAGAGGACACGATTTATCACTCCGAGCCATCTGAGGGTATGGATGTTTATGAGAAAATGGATGAAATGAAGGATCGGTTTCTTGAGCTGCACAAGGAATTGAAGACGCTAAGGGGTAAGGACTTGTTTGGAAAGAGTGCTGCTGAGTTGTGTTTAGTTCCCAACGTCAAGATCCTGGTGAAGTTCAAAGTGCCTGACTTTGAAAAGTATAAAGGGAACACATGTCCGCTCAGTCATCTAGTGATGTATGCTCGCAAGATGTCTACTCAGACTGACAATGATCAATTGTTGATTCACTACTTCCAAGACTGTCTAACCGGTGCTGCGCTCAGATGGTATATAGGGTTGGACAGTGCAAGCATTCACACCTTCAACGACTTGTTAGAGGCTTTTGTCAAGCAGTATAAGTACAACGTGGATATGGCGCCTAATAGAGACCAGCTGAGGTCTATGTCTCAGAGAGATAAGGAGACATTTAAAGAGTATGCGCAGAGATGGAGGGAATTGGCTGCTCAGATCACTCCTCCCTTGGAGGAAAAAGAGATGACAAAGATATTTCTGAAAACTCTGAGTTCATTTTATTATGAACGAATGATTTCTAGTGCCCCTAGTGACTTTATCGAAATGATAAACATGGGGATGAGGCTTGAGGAAGGAGTCTGAGAGGGACGTTTGTCGAAAGATGAAGCATCGTCAAGTAAGAGGTATGGCAGTAATTTTAGGAAGAAAAGGGATAGTGAAGCCAATGCAATTTCTAGTGGGAGGCAGAGGAGGCCTCAGATTAGAAGGAATCAACCATCCCATCAACATCGCCATCAAGTATCTTCAGTCATTCCAATTTTCTCTAATAATCAATCAACACCAGTTCAACAACAAGAACATCAACAACAACAACCGTAACAACAAACAAACACCTATAACAATAACAATACTAACAACAATCATCATCAACAAAACTTTGAGAAGAAGCAATGCTCAAGTATGAGTTTCAAAAGCCATCCGCTCAAGTATGAGTTTCAAAAGCTGATGAAGAATGGAATGGTGTCCTTTGAGGATCGTGCGTTGAACGTGAAAGCAAATCCATTACCCGCCCATGTCAACTCTTCTGTGAATATGGTGGATGGTTGTCCAGGCGAATTTAAGGTTTTTGATGTGCATTTTATCCGAAGATCCTTGGTGCAGATGCATAAGGACATTTGTATGGTGATTAATTATGAGCATGACCACGATCGTTGTGCTGTTTGCAGTATTAATTCAAGGGGTTGCGAAGTTGTGAAAAGGGACATCCAGCAACTGATGGATGAAGGCATGATTCAAATTGTTCAATCCCGTCATTTAGATGAAGATATGAATGTCATAGTGCCCATTTTCAAGCAGCCAGAGAGATTGGTAATCTAGTATGACAACAATAACAGTAACAATGTCAGCAATAGATCAGTATCGCCGTTGGTTATACTGTTAGCAGGCCCAGTCTCGTATTCATCTAATAAAGCTATGACGTATCAGTATAATGCTACAATGATAGAAGGTGGTTAAGAGGTCCCGTTTCCTACGACTAGATCTGTAGTGAGGATTGCTGATGTTACAAAGGTGATCCGCAGTGGTCGAATGTTTGGGCCGGTGTTCCCAAAGGATAAAGAAGAATCAGTTGTTGGAAAGAAAGTGGAAGTGCCTGTTGTAGATCCAGTTGGTGCTTCAAAGGGTAAGTCTGGTGAATCCAGCGATTTGAAGGCTAACGATGATGATGAGGTGCTTAGTTTGATCAAGAGAAGTGAGTTCAATATGGTGGAGCAGCTGCTCCAAACCCCCTCAAAAATCTCAGTGTTGTCTCCGCTCATCAATTCTGAAGCGCATAGAGAAGCACTGTAGAGAGTTTTGGAACAAGCATTTGTAGAACATGATGTTACAGTGGATCAATTCGATCATATCGTGGCTAACATCACTTCTTGCAATAATCTTAGCTTCTGTGATGAAGAACTCCCTGAGGAGGACAAAAATCATAATCTGGCTTTGAACATTTATATGAATTGTAAAGAGGATGCTTTGTTAAATGTGCTTGTTGACACCGGGTCTTCGCTGAACGTACTGCCAAAGTCAAATCTTTCAAAGTTGTCATATCAAGGAGCGCCTATGAGGTATAGCGGTGTAATCGTCAAAGCTTTTGACGGTTTACGCAAAACAGTTATTGGTGAAGTGGACCTTCTAGTTAAGATAGGTCCGAGTGATTTTCAAATTACTTTTCAAGTAATGGATATCCACCCAGCCTATAGTTGCTTGTTGGGAAGGCCATGGATCCATGAGGCAGGGGTTGTTACCTCCAGTTTGTATCAGAAGCTCAAGTTTGTGAAGAATGGAAAGCTTGTGATCGTTGGCGGGGAGAAGGCGCTGTTGGTTAGCCACCTGTCATCTTTCTCTTATGTTGAAGCTGAAGATGAGGTTAGAACTCCGTTCCAAGCCTTGTCTATTCCTGATGAAAAGAGAATTGGGGCACCTATGTCCTCATTGAAAGATGCAAGAAAGATTATAGAAGAAGGCAATGTTGATCAGCGGGGGTGCATGGTAGAGGTCTCCGACAACAAAGGCAAAATCAATTTGGGGTTCCAGCAAGGTTCATCAACCACAAGGTCTGAAGATATGCAAATTAGCTTCCGTAGAGGAGGGTTCATTCATGGCAATGAACAACACTTAGGTGTTGTGCTAGATGATGACGAAGAGGAAGATTTCACCAATTTTGTGACGAATGGAAAGGCTTGTAACAATTGGACTGTTGTTGATATTCCCGTTATTTTGCATCAATCTAAGTATTTGATTTTATATGTTTTTAAAATCCTTCTCTTATGCCTAAGGGAGAAGCGAACATTGTTGGGAATTTTCAAATTGATCAATAATAAAATTAATTTTATTCATCCACATCTATGATGTTTTATTTTTACTTTTTGCTTTATTCTTAAAATGTTAATCACAAAAGACACAAATAAACAATATAAATGTCCATTTGCATAATATTTGGTCACAAATCCACTTCTCTAAAATCAAAATATCAAATTATTATGCAAGTTGGTTTCTAACCCCATTGAATACAATGATCCTTCTCGTTCTCCAAATTTTGAATTCCCTGTGTTTGAGGTCGGGGAGGAAAGTGATGAAGAAGTGAGTGATGAATTATCTCGTCTTCTTAAGCAAGATGAAAAGATCTTCCAGCCGTTTGAAGAGCAGATTGAGCTAGTCAACTTGGGTTCCGAGAATGATATGAAAGAAGTCAAGATTGGGTCTTGACTGTGTCCAGATGTCAAGAAGGGGTTGATTGATCTTCTTTGAGAGTATTCAGATGTGTTTGCTTGGTCCAATCAAGACATGTCTGGTTTGTGTGAGACCCCAATTTTGACCCTAAGATCCCTCATGCAATTTCATCATAAGCATTAACATTGGGATCATTCCTTGGCATCCTCCTTACCCTTCTTTTATTGGTGTTGTCTTGGGAGAGATCACCATGCACTATGTGATTGTATCATACTTGTATTTTATCATTTTACTAACCAAAATACCAAAAATATGTCTTTGCATTTGCCTAACTCTTTTGTAGGTAAGGCATGATCCCATTGATTTATCAGATTCATATGTAGGGATTGAGACCCTCATGACAAAGAGCACAACCATGAATTGATCCAAAAATGTTTATAAGCATCATATAGAGTTCCATTTATTCCGACATGTTATATTTATCAAATTTTCTTCAAGAGTTTGGAGGTGATTTGCCTTGGAAACCCTAGTTTGATTGGGTATCTTAAGTAACTTCTCCAACAAGCTATCTCACCAATTGATCAAATTTCTCAAGGGACACTCCAAAATTCATCATATTATACATATATGATCTACCATGAGCCTATAAATTCAAGAGAATTGAAGGTTAGCAAGTTGGTTGATGGTGGTTGGCCAGATGAATTCATCTGATAAAAAATGGGTCTCCCTAGACCCTATCTCCTACAATTTTCACCATATGAAAATGATTCTAAGATCAAAGTTACTATAAATAACATTCCAAACAACTTTCAAGTTTAGACATAGAGTTAATTTTGCTTGCAAAATCATTTTCTATGTTGAAACATTATAGGTCATTTTGTCTAAACCCTAATTTGAAAGTCAACTTCCCAAGGCCATAACTTGCTCAATTTTTATGATATGAAAGATTTCCAAGTTGAACAATCAAATTCAAGATGTCTAATTCAACATTTATGTTTGGAGTGAGAGAAATTTCAACTTTTATGAGCATGTGATATGAGGATACATTATAGGTCATTTTTTACCTATACCATTGAACAAGTGATTTTTCCAAACTTCAAAAATGCATAACTCTATCATTATAAATCCAAATTACATGAAATTTGTGACCATTTTGAATGTCTTTGAAATAGATACAATTTTCATGAAGACACGTTTCTCATTTGAAGCTCACATAAAAAGTTAAGCAATGTGGAATATTGAGATATATAGCTTGACAGTTAGAAAAATTTTCAACATGTTGAAATTTCCGAACTTCCACCTCAAAATCTCCGTGTTCCAAGCTCCAAATGAAAAAGTGTTCAACATCAAACTTGTTCCCCTTGACCCCAAGCTTTCTAAAGAACTTAAGGTCATGCATTTTGGACAAAGATTGCTAGGTCTGTGCATAGCTTTAAGAGGGCTGCATCATTGGAAAGAATCAATTGTACAAACTTCAGTTCACAATGTCTTGCCATTCAAGCTTCATTCAGAATTCAATTTGAATCATTTTGGACCTTATTGTATTGCATCATGGGCTTATACATGCCCATGCACTCGTGCTATCCACATTGCTAATTTTGGACAGATTTTAAAGTGTGCAAATATCATTCCCTTTGGGTATAAATAGAAGGCTTCTGAGCTCATTTGAATCATACTTTGAGTTCCAAATTTGCCCCCCATTAAAACCCTCTCATTCTAAAGGAAAACCTGAAAAATTTCAATTTGAAATTTGAGTTTGAATCTCTACTATTGGAGATTCAAGAACTCTTGATCCACAACCTTGCAACCTCTCCAATCACTTCCTATTAGCTTCTCAAGTGTGATCAGATCGTGTTTGAAGCAAGCAATATCAAGAACTGCATAGCATTGAAGGTAATTTTCAGAAAACTTCATCTCTTTGATTCTCACTCAATCCTACTCAATTCTCTTGGATCTTTGGTTGTCTGGAGTCCTACCAATGTAGGCAAGAAGATTGAGTTGCTTAGAGGTCAAATCGAAGCAACTCAATTGACACACCTCAAAATTCAATCCTCATATCTTTCTATATATGTGGAGTTAGTTAAAATTGAGGTCAAATTCTTGCTCTACGCCATTTTTTCTTTCAGATCATGTCCTCCTTTTTTATTTTGGTGATGGTTGAGGTTGGACCAGTCCGGTGAGGTCCACCGGAGAAGAAAACCGGAGTTAGAACTCTGGCTATGTGTTGGCATCTCTCCAGACCACATGATCCTTTTCAAACGTTTTAATCTCGTGCATTGGTTTTAAATATCATCTCTGCAACGCATTGACTAGTGTCCATTGTGGAACGCACGCTGAGGACCATTTGATCTGCCACCTCAATTAATGAGGGAGATCAAGTGGTCCACGTTTTTTTCTATTTTCTAATTTTTATTTTTATTTGCTTATTTTCATTAATTCATATTAAATTTAATATTGATCCAAAAAATATGAGAGTTTCACCAAAAAATTTCAAATAATTTCGCCTTTCATATTTTGAATTAAAATTATTTTTTTGATCATTATTAATACTTTTCATGATTTAATTGATTTTGTGATTATTTTTAATTGTTTAAAAAAACTTTTAAGTCTTTAAAAAATCTGAAATTTTTCTCCAAGGTCCTTTGAACTTGTTTGACTTATGATAAATCTCATGGCCATTTCTTTGGTGTTTTGATGAGGTTTTAGGAATTTGACAAACCATATTTAATTTAAATGTATTATTTTAGTCATTTTAGTTTAAATAAATGCCCACTTTTGTGTAACCAAGTGATGGCAATTCGAAACTTCATCTGATACATCATTCAAGATCCCTTTGAGTTCATCTGCAACATGATCATTGTGAAGCTGCTTTTTTGAACCTGTGACTTGTGGCATTCATCTGTTACATGGGCTAATTTGAAGAAGATCATGGAGTGGCTAAATCTTGGATGTGGCCATCTTTATTTGATTCCTTACTCTTCAAGATAATATAATTGTGCATTTGTGTGTTGCTTGATTCTAAATGTCCAAGGGAATTTGGGTTTCTATTGACAATCTTATCTATTGGATTGCTACCCATTGGTCAGATCTTTTCAACCCTTAACTTTTAATTTTGTGCATAGGATGAGTCTCTTCATCTTCTCCCCATTTCTTAAATTTCAAAATCCCTCCCTCCCTTTTAAAAAAAATTCTTTGTTTGAACTTGTTTTTGACCACTTTGCAAAAAGATAGAAACTTTGGTCTTATGCCATTGTATTTTCAAACTTCTTTTCTTAAATCGGACTTGTAAATAAACTTAATTATACTTGACTTAAACTTTCAAAATATCCAAAAAGAACTAACTCATTCAAACCATTTTCAGGTCTTTGTGCCTTTCAAACATAATTTTTTGTTAAAACAATTGATCCACTTTGAAATTTGTATCACGAACTACGAGGTTTTGATCCCTCATTTTTATGTTGGTACGTAGGCACAAGTCCGAAGGTCTTGTCAAACACAAAAATATAATAAATGAATTATTTTCTCATCCCCCCATCCTATTTGTTTATAAACATCAATTTTGTACCAAATACATATGCACACAAAAAGGGCTCCCTAGGAGTACCTAGGACACTTTGGGTGCTAACACCTTCCCTCTGTGTAACCAACCCCTTACCTGTAATCTCTGTAATTTTATTAGTTTTGATTTGAAAACTTCTTACTTTTGAGGTTTGTTCGTACATTTTCCCTTTTTCCCTTGGAAATAATAAAAGCGCGGTGGCGACTCTTGTTATTTGATATCTAGCTTATCCATAACTTGATGATCATGAATTTACCGCTACAGTTTGAATTCTGAGATTGTGGAACATAGATTGTCGTTGAAGCCAGAATGCCCTCCAGTCAAGCAGAAGTTGAGAAGAACGCATCCTGATATGGCTATGAAGATCAAAGAGGAAGTGCAGAAGCAGATTGATGTCGGTTTCCTTGTGACTGTTGAGTACCCGCAATGGGTGGCCAATTTGTGCCTGTGTAGAAGAAAGATTAAAAAGTCCACATGTGTGTCGACTATAGAGATTTGAATAAAGCCAGTCCAAAAGATGATTTCCCTTTGCCGCACATTGATATGTTGGTAGACAATACTGCTAAAATCAAAGTTTTTTCGTTTATGGATGGATTTTCCGGATATAATCAGATCAAGATTGCACCCGAAGATATGGAGAATACCACACTCATTATGCCTTAGGGATCATTCTGTTATAGAGTGATGCCTTTCGTTTTAAAGAATGCTGGTGCAAATTACCAAAGAGCAATGACTACTATTTTTCATGATATGATGTATAAAGAGATTGAAGTATATGTCGATGACATGATTGCTAAATCAATTGATGAAGAGGAACATGTTAAGCATTTGCTAAAGCTATTCCAGCGTTTGAGGAAATATAAACTCCGCTTGAATCCCAATAAGTGTACTTTTGGTGTTCGTTCTGGTAAGTTGTTGGGCTTTATTGTCAGCGAGAAGGGTATCGAAGTTGATCCTGCCAAGGTCAAAGCAATACAAGAGATGCCTGCACCCAAAATTGAGAAACAAGTCAGAGGTTTTCTCGGCCGCTTGAATTATATCTCCAGATTTCATTTCACACATGACTTCCACATGTGCGCCTATATTCAAGCTCTTTCGGAAAGACCAGTCTTGTGATTGGACCGAAGACTTCCAGAAAGCTTTTGACAGTATTAAAGAATATTTGCTTGAACCTCCAATTTTCTCCACTTGTTGAAGGAAGACCGTTGATCATGTAATTGACTATTCTTGATGAGAGTATGGGTTTTGTTATTGGTCAGCAAGATGAGACTGGAAAGAGAGAATTTGCAATTTACTACCTCAGTAAGAAGTTTACCGACTGTGAGACTCAGTATTCTATGCTTGAGAAAACTTGTTGCGCATTGGCTTGGGTTGCTAAGCGTCTGCGCTAGTATATGTTGAATCATACCACTTGGTTGATGTCCAAAATGGATCTGATCAAGTATATATTTGAGAAGCTTGCTTTAACTGGGAGAATTACCCGTTGGCAGATGTTGTTATCAGAGTATGATATCGAATACCGATCTCAGAAAGCGATCAAAGGTAATATCTTGGCTGACCATTTGGCTCACCAACCGATGGAAGATTACCAGCCAGTGAAGTATGACTTTCCTGATGAAGATATTTTGTACTTGAAAATGAAAGATTGTGATGAACCATTGATGGAGCTGTTAATCAATATGGTAATGGTATTGGGACAGTGATTATAACTCCTCAAGGAATGCACTTTCCATTTACAGCTAGATTGACTTTCAAGTGTACAAACAATATGGTAGAATATGAGGCTTGAATTATGGGGCTTGAAGAGGCCATGAATCTCAGAATCAAGTATTTAGATGTCTTCGGAGATTCCGCTTTGGTTGTGAATCAGATTAAAGGTGATTAGGAGACAAATCAACCTAGTTTGGTACCATATAGAGATTATGCTAGGAGGATTTGGACTTTCTTTACAAAGGTTGAGTTCCATCATATTTCTCGGGATGAGAACCGGATGGCAGATGCTCTTGCAACGTTGGCGGCAATGATTGTAGTGAAGTTTTAGAATGAGGTTCCCAATTTGTCTGTGATGCGTCTTGATAGACCAACTCATCTGTTTGTTGTTGAAGAAGTCAAAGACGAGACGCCGTGGTATTGTGACATCAAATATTTCCTCCAAATTCATATTTACCCATCTGGGGCACCTTTGAAAGATAAAAAGACTTTGAGAAGATTAGTCGGTAATTTCTACTTGAATCGTGATATACTATACAAGAGAAACTTTGACATGGTTTTGCTCAGATGTGTGGATAGACACGAAGCAGACCTGTTGATGACTGAAGTGCATGAAGGTTCCTTTGGTACTCATTCCAATGGACATGCAATGACAAAGAAGATGTTGCGAGCAGGTTACTATTGGCTGACAATGGAATCTGACTGATGCAAGTTTATGAAGAAATGCCACAAGTGTCAAATATATGCTGATAAGATTCATGTTCCTCTGATACTATTGAATGTTATTTCTTCCCCATGACCCTTCTCCATGTGGGGAATTGATATGATTGAGCCCAAATATTCTAATGGTCATCGTTTCATTTTAGTGGCAATTGACTACTTCACAAAATGGGTTGAAGCGGCATCATATGCAACTGTAACCAAACAAGTTGTTGTAAGGTTTATCAAGGATTAGATCATATGTCGTTATGGTGTGCCAAGTAAGATCATTATTGATAATGGATCGAGCTTGAATAATAATATGGTGGAAGCTCTTTGTAAAGACTTCAAGATTGCACATCATAATTCTTCTCCCTACAGACCCAAGATGAATGGGGTTGTTGAAGCTGCGAATAAGGACATCAAGAAGATCATTCAGAAGATGATTGTCACATATAAGGATTGGCATGAGATGCTCCTGTTTTCTTTGCATGGGTATCGAACATCCATCTGCACTTCAACAGGGGCAACCCCTTTTTCTCTTGTATATGGTATGGAATGAGTGCTCCCCGTAGAGGTTGAGATTCCTTCATTACGTGCTCTCATGGAAGCCAAGTTGACTGAGGCTGAATGGTGTCAGACCAGGAATGACCAACTGAATTTGATTGAAGAGAAGAGATTGACTGCCATGTGTCATGGTCAGTTATATCAACAGAAAATGAAGAGAAGAGATTGAGTGCCATGTGTCAGACCTCGTGTGTTCAGAGAAGGTGACGTTGTGTTCAAAAAGATTTTATCATTCAAACCAGATTCTAGGGGAAAATGGACTCCTAATTATGAAGGCCTATATGTTGTTAAGAGAGCCTTTTCCTATGAATGTAGATGCAGTCAAGAAATACTTCGCCTAAAAAAAAGAACGACATGCTAAGTTGAAAACCCAAAAGGGCGGCTTAGGCAAAAAAGAGCGTCTCGGTGGATTGTAAATCCGAAAGGGCGATCCAGGCAAAAATTAGAGACATAAAAAACAGAAAGAATTTCTCGATAAGTTGAGTACCCCACCTTGGGGCAACTTATGCAAAAATTAGGGATCATGGCAAGTAATTGCAGTCTGATGATCGACTAGTATCGGAAAGACCTTAGTTGAGCATAAGGGTTGACATTGATTCATCATCTCAAAGGCGGTCAAGAGCACAGTGGATATCAAGAGTTGATAGAAGGATTAAGGATCATTTGTAATCAATGTTACCCTTTTCCATGTAAATTACCATTTTCAACTTTGTGAAAATCTAGGGAGTCTTGTCATTTACAGACTATCATCCCATTAAATAAAGTTGAGCTTTTGTCCAATTGTTTCTACTCTTATTTACTTTAGCCGATAGTTTAAATTTTATTATGATCATTTTGGAAATTAATTTTTTTTAATCAAAATAATTTTTTCTTAAAACATATAAAAAAAAATTCAAACCAATTAAAAGGAAGTATCAACAGCACTCCAAAGAGCAACAAGTCCTTAAGTGCTAAGCATCAGGGTTCCCCAAGCAGTTAACCCTTTGGGCATCACCGGTCGAGTTTGTTGATCTGATTCCCCTACGGAGTGTTTGTTCCTTAGCAGAGTTCCGATTCTTTTCCCCAACTGAGTTGGTTGATTCAGTACCTTGCGGCATGTTATTTCCCCGACAGAGTTTCTGTGTTCCCCAACGGAGTTCGTGTTTCTTCAATAGGGTTGATCTTCAGCAGAGTAAGATGTTCTTCCCTAGTAGATCACGTTGGTTTCTCCACCAGTGATCACCCGACTCGCTATTGTGTGTTTATCCTCTGCATGGTTGTCTGCCATTTGATATGGTGATTGATATAAAATTCCCTACAAAATTGATAATTTTTCCTCTCCTCAGCAGATCTCCTTTTCCCTCAGCTAGATTTGAGCTTTTGGGTTGTTCATCTCTCTGTTCCCCCGCAGTTGTCTCCCTCTTTTGCGGATTGACCGAGGATTGTACCGATGATTCAAATTCTTTGCGACACCTTTGTATCCTTTGTGATCGTTTTGTCAGCATAATCATCATATATATACATATACATATACATTCATATAATTTCATAATTGTATATTTGCATCATCATATCTGATTAAGTTGTTGGTTTGAGATTATCATTCTCTGTTATGGCGGTACTTTATCCCCATACGAACCTCGGTTTTGTCCTCCCTCAATTGTAGAGTGTCAGCCCCTTAGGCAGAAAGACTATAACTTTTCTCATCTTCCCCACTGAGTTGTTTCCTCGTGGATGATTATTACTTTAGTTTCCTCCCCAGTTGTTTATCTGGATGGAACCACTCCCCTTGAGTTATATCCTCATTGGGCTGAGTCTTGATTGACTGGTTCTTTCTATATCTTACCTAGATAGATGCCCTTGGCCCTCTAAGAGTTTGTTACCTAGTAACTAGTAATATTCTTCTTAGTTGGAAGCTTGTTACTTCTTGCCCAGTACCTGGCAAAAGTATCCCAGTTTTCCCAGTAGTGGAATCCCTAGTAGATTCATTTGTTTCTGATTCCCCAGGAAGTATATCCTTGATATATTCATCTAACCAGTGACAGATATCTTTCTTTCCCCTGCCTGAGTCTATCCTTGATATGTTCATCCTAACCGATGATAGATATTCTCATCCTTGGTATTCTAACTAGTAAAAAGGTAGTTATAACCCCTATTTTGTTCCCCAGAGAGTTAATCCTTGATATGTTCATCCTAACCGATGACGGATTTCCTTCTCTTTGTGGTATTCTACCCAGTAACCGGTAGTTGTAAACCCTACTTTCTCACGCAGAATCTATCTTTGATATGTTCATCCTAACCGATGACGGAATTTCTCTTCGATGGTATTCTATCCAGTAACTGATAGATGTAATTCCTATTTTCTCCCCTGATAAAGTCTATCCTTGATATGTTCATCCTAACCGGTGATGGATTTTCTCTTTGATGGTCTTTTATACAGCATTCGATAGATGTAATTCCTACTTATGGTTCAGTTGGTATATCCTTGATATGTTCATCCTAACCGATGACGAGTATCCTCCTTGACAGTCCCAAGAAAGTATATCCTTGATATGTTCATCTTAACCGATGACGAATTTTCTTCCCTGTTGAGTCTATCCTTGATATGTTCATCCTAACCGATGACGGATATTCTCATCTTTGGTCTTCTTCCCAGTAGCTGGTAGTTGTAAATCCTATTTTCTACAGTTTTCCCCAGCAATGCTATTCTTACCTAGTAACCGGTAATGAATAATCTCTCCTGGCATTTCTTAGTGAGTCATCCTTGATATGTTCATCCTAACCGATGACGGATGTCCTCTTTGTCAGATCTTTATTATCTCCTTACCCAGTAACAGGTAGTAGATAATGATTTCTGCTCCTCCTGTGTAGAATTTTATTTCTTCCCCAGTCGAGTTGAGTGCGTGTTTCCTTAGTGAAATCGCTTTTCCTGCATGATTCAAGTACTTCAGTTTTATCCTGACTTACTCGTATCCCTTACAAATGTTGTTGTTCCTCGGCTGAGTCTTTTCCATTTTTGTATGGAATTCCTCGAGTCCCCCAGTAGTTTTAAGTCGTAGCCTTGCCTAGGCATAACTCCTTTATCCCCCAGAGTATCTGTCTCCCTAATGAGTTTTCCTTACGAAATACATTGTACTCCTATGGAATTTCGGTTTCTCTGATTTCATTTCCTTTGTGGCAATATTTCCCCACAGGGCATTAACTTTTGCGTTCATATCATTTGCATCATGAGGTCTCTTAGGGACCAAAATTTGTTTCTATGTTGTTATTTAAGCCCATTCTACTGAGTCGACATGAAGATTTTAACCTTCGCCTCCTCATTTATAATGTCCTTAAATAGGGGCAGTTGTAAGACCCCAATTTTGACCCTAAGATCCCTCATGCAATTTCATCATAAGCATTGGCATTCGGATCATACCTTGGCATCCTCCTTACCCATCTTTCATTGGGTTTATTTTGGGAGAGATCACCAAGCACTGTGTGATTGTATCATACTTGTATATTATCATTTTACTAACCAAAATACCAAAAATATAGGTAAGGCATGATCCCATTAATTTATCAAGTTCATATCTAGGGTTTGAGACCCTTATGACAAAGAGCACAACCATGAATTGATACAAGAATAGTTATGAGCATCATATATGAGTTCCATTTATTCCTACATGTTATATTGATCAAGTATTCTTCAATATTTTGAGGGTGATTTGCCTTGGAAACCCTAGTTTGACTCGGTATCTTGAGTAACTTCTCCAATAAGCTATCTCATCAATTGATCAAATTTCTCTGGGGACACTTCAAAATTCATCATATTATGAATATATGATCTACCATGAGCCTAAAAAGACAAGAGAATTGAAGGTTAGCAAGTTGGTTGATGGTGGTTGGCCAGATAAATTCATCTGATCAAAACTGGGTCTCCCTAGACCCTATCTCCTACAATTTTCACCATATGAAAATGATTCCAAGATTAAAGTTACTCTAAGTGACATTCCAAACAACTTTCATGTTGAGACCTAGAGCTAGTTTTGCTTGGAAAATCATTTTCTATGTTGAAACATTATAGGTCATTTTGTCTAAACCTTAATTTGAAAGTCAACTTCCCAAGGCCTTAACTTGCTCAATTTTTATGAGATGAAATATTTCCAAGTTTAACAATCAAAATCAAGATGTATAATTAAACTTTGATGTTTGGAGTGGAACCAAATTCAACTTTTATGAGCATGTGATATGAGGATACATTATAGGTCATTTTTTACCTATACCATTGAACAAGTGATTTTTCCAAATTTCAGAAATGCAAAACTCTATCATTCTAAATCCAAATGACATGAATTTGTGACCATTTTGAAGGTATTTGAAATATCTACAACTTTGATGAAGACACTTTTATCATTTGAAGCACACATACAAAGTTAAGCAAGGTGGAATATTGAAGTATATAGTTTGACACTTAGTAAATTTTTCAACATGTTGAAATTTCCAAACTTCCACCTGAAAATTTTCCATGTTCCAAGCTCCAAATGAAAAAGTGTTGAACATCAAACTTGTTCCCCTTGATCCAAGATTTTGAAAGAACCCAAACTCATGCATTTTGGATGAAGATTGCTAGGTCTGCGCATGGATTTAACGGGGTTGCATCAATGGAAAGAATCAAATGTACAAACTTCAGTTCATATTGCCTTGCCATTCAAGCTTCATTCAGACTTCAACATGAATCATCTTGGACCTTAATGCATTGTATCATGGGCATGTATATTCCCTTGCACTCGTGCCCTTCACATTGCCAATTTTGGACAAATTTTGAAGTGTGAAAATATCATTCCCTTTGGCTATAAACAGAAGGCTTATGAGCTCATTTGAATCACACCTTGCGCGCCAGCTTTTCCCCCCAATTCAAACCCTCTCATTCTAAAGGAAAACATGAGAAATTTCAATTTGGAATTTGAGTTTGAATCTCAACTGTTGGAGATTCAAGAACTCCAGGATCCACAACCTTACAACCTATCCAATCACTTCCTGCTAGCTTCTCAAGTGTGATCAGATCGTGTTTGAAGCAAGCAACATCATGTTCTGCATAACATTGAAGGTAATTTTCTGAAAACTTCATCTCTTCGATTCTCACTCAATTCTACTTAATTCTCTTGGATCTTTGATTGTCTGAAGTCCTACCAATGTAGGCAAGAAGATTAAGTTGTTTAGAGGTCAAATCGAAGTAACTCAGTTGACACACCTCAAAATTGAACTCCTCATATCTTTTTATATATTTGGAGTTAGTTGAAACTAAGGTCAGATTCGTGCTTTACGCCATTTTTCTATCAGATCATGCCCTCCTTTTTTATTTTCGTGATGGTTGAGGGTGGACCAGTCCGGTAAGGTCCACCGGAGAAGAAGACCGGAGTTACAGCTCCGGCGGTGCGTTGGCACATCTCCCAGCCATAGGATCCATCCAATTTGTTTTAATCTTGAGCGCTCATTGTGATTACCATCCCTGTAGCGCGCTGACTCATGTGTTTGGTGGAACGCACGTTTCAGGCCACTTGATCTGATCTGCCACCTCAATTAATGAGGGAGATCAAGTGGCTCACGTTTTTTTTAATATTTTCTGATTTTCTTTTATTCCTTTTACTTTTATTAATTCATATTAATTTTAATATTGATCCAAAAAATATGAAAGTTTCACCAAAAAATTTCAAATAATTTCATCTTTCATATTTTGAATTAAAATTATTTTTTGGATCATTATTAGTATTTTTCATGATTTAATTGATTTAGTGTTTGTTTTTAATTGTTTAAAAATACTTTTAAGTCTTTTAAAATTCTGAAATTTTTTCTCCAAGGTCCTTTGACCTTGTTTGACCTATGATAAATCTCATGGCCATTTCTTTGGTGTTTTAATGAGGTTTTAGGAATTTGAAAAACCATATTTAATTTAAATTTATTATTTTTGGCTTTTTAATTTGAATAAATGTCAATTAATTGTGTTGACCAATTGTGATGACTTATTTGAGTTTGACTCTTGTTGTCGGGCCTTGGTCAAGATTGATTTAACTTTGTCAAGTTAATATAATTGGATTTAGGGGATTGATGGAATGTACATTCCATCTCCCAAAATGAATGGTCGATATTAATTTGGTAAAAATCCTCCTTTGACCAATTTGAGTTTTGATCCATTCCCCTCCCTCTTCATCTCATTCCCATTCTTTATGCATTCATCTCATTTGACCTATGATAACTCAAAGTCCTAAGGCTAGTTGATTGAAAAGTCAACATAAGTATGGATGAGATTAGGTCACCTCTTTTGCATATTATTTTTGTATGTGGTATGTTTCATGAGCATAGTCCAGTATATTATGTCTCTAACATGCATTAACACCAAAATTCTATTGCCCGACCTCAAATAGTTGTGACTTCTACATAACTCCAATTATGATTGCTTAACATAGCACTAAATCTGTGACACAAAAAGGCATAACATTCTAGTTAGTGAGATTGTAAGTCTCCCCTCTTTCATGGTATTGTATGGAAACTTGGCCTTTTTTCCTTCCTTTTGGAAGATGTCTTGGTTCAAGGATCCATGAATGTGATAAGTGGGTTGAGTGTTCTCCAAAGAATGACTAAAAAACAAAAAGCAAAAGAAAAACAATACTAACTTATAACTCATTAACAACTAACTTTTAATTTCAAGTCATTTACTTTAATGTCATTTAATTTTAGTCTTTATTATTTGCCATTATTCATACCAATCTAATTGTTTATGTTAATGAAATTTTCACTTTGTCCACTTGGACAATATTATGTGATATTTTCCATTTTGTGGATACTTTGTTTGTTTGTATGGTCTTTGACCATTAATGTACATAATAACAACAAAAATCCTAAAAAACTTTTGTGTGGACTGTTGACTTGATCTTGGACAAATGGACTTAGAATTTAGGCAACATTCCTATGCTAAAGGACTTGGCCAATGCTAATCTTCATGTAACCAAGTGTTTGTGATTTGAAACTTCATTTGATACATCATTGAAGATCCATTTGAGTTCATCTGCAACATGATCATGGTGAAGTTGTTACTTTGAACCTATGACTTGTGAATTCATCTGTTACATGGGCTATCTTGAAGAAGATCATGGAGTGGCTAATATTGGATGTGGCTTTCTTTATTTGATGCCTTTCTCTTCAAGATTGATATAATTGTGCATTTTTGTGTTGCTTGATTCTAAATGTTCAAGAGAATTTGGGTTTCTATATGGCATTTTTGCCTATTGGATTGCTATCCATCGGTCAGATCTTTTCAACTCTTAACTTTTAATTTTGTGCATAGGATTAGTCTCTTCATCTCCTCCCCATTTCTTTAATTTCAAAATCTCTTCCTCCTTTCAAAAATCTTATTTGTTTGAACTAGTTTTGTCCTAAACTTTGACCACTTTGCAAACTAGAAACTTTGGCCTTATGCCATTGCATTTTCAAACCTCTTTTCTTAATCAAACTTGTAAATAGACTTAACTATACTTGACGTAAACTTTCAAAATCCAAAAAGAACTAACTCATTCAAACCATTTTTAGGCCTTTGTGCCTTTCAAACTTAATTTTTGTTAAAAGCAATGCATCCACTTTGAAATTTGTATCACGAACTACGAGGTTTTGATCCCTCATTTTTATGTTGGTACGTAGGCACAAGTCCGAAGGTCTTGTCAAACACAAATATATAATTAATGAATTATTTTCTCATCCCCCCATTCTATTTGTTTGTAAACATCATTTTGTACCGACTACATATGCAAACACAAAGGGCTCCCTAGGAGTACCTAGGACAGTTTGGGTGCTAACACCTTCCCTTTGTGTAACCGACCCCCTTACCTGTAATCTCTGAAATTTTATTAGTTTTGATTTGAAAACTTCTTACTTTTTGGTTTTGTTCGTACTTTTTCCCTTTTCCCTTGGAAACAATAAAAGCACGGTGGCAACTCTTGTTATTTGATGTCTAGTTTATCCAGAGCTTGATGATCATGAATTTATCACTACAGGTAACATTCGATAGTTGCGGGAATCCGATGCCTTATTATTGGCTAGATTTGATCGTTTAGAGGTTTCTAGAGAGGAGCGTCATTGCAGCAGGAGTCGTCGTCCCAGGCATTCAAAGCCAGGAGGTGAAGGTACCAGTGGTTAGCAGTAGTGTCACCCAGGTTTCTGTTTTCCTCATCTTTTATCAAAACATTGGGGACAATGTTCGATTTGAGTGTGGGAGGAGATTTCTATGCTTTCTTTTTCTTTTAATTTTTTGCATTTTTAGTTTTTTTTAGTTTTTTTTAATTTGTGTTTCAATAAATTGCATGTGCTAGACGAGTCTTCTGAGTAGTGTAACCCTACTTCCCTATTCTTGAGCCCTACAAAAAATAAATTTGACAAAGAAAACAACTTTTATTTTGAAAATTTTGGGCTTTTAGACATGTTTAGGATATGATGTTAAAGACTTGGGAAAAAATTTAAAAATAGATATCGTCTCAACACCGTAAGCTTCTTGACTTTGGAAATTGACCCCGATACTTACTATATTATAGCCTTAATTTTAATCCCAAATAATAAAGCCCTTAAGTAGTTTATTTTAGCAATCAGCTCTGGCTTAAGCATACTCTACACAAGGAAACCGATGAAAAAAAGTGAATGATTCTTGTATACCAAAAAGATAATAAAATTACCTATTGTAGTTGGTTTAGAGGTATCTGGTGTTGAACTTGGAAGGGCAGATTACGGTCCGATCCTCCACAACTATAATAAGTAAGACAAAGGGGTTAAGCCAATTATGTACCAGAGCCCCATACAAAAAGAAAATAAAATGATAAAATAAAATACCCATTATTAGTTGGTTCAGAGGTGTCTGGTGTTGAACTTGATAGGGCAGATCACTGTCTGATTCCCCGCAACTGCAAAAGGGTAAAATAAAATGGGGTTACCAAACTTATATACCAGAAGCATATGTAAAAAGATCAGAATCACTAACCGCACGCCTTGCTATTAGTATGTACGAATAATGGGCTTAATGTGATTGCGCTTGAATGAAAAGGGATTTAAAAATAAGGATGAAAAAGGTGGGCTTAAGTATAGTAACATGATATGGATTAGTTTATATAAGAGAGAAGCTTATGATCGCATTTGCGTGAAGTGTAGATCCAATATTTGTTTGATTCATCAGTTAGTACCTATCGACACATCCTTGACTAAGCTTAGAATCTTTTATCCCAAATTGAATACTTGTGTGTTGCTGTTTTTCTTTCATGATCCTTAAGAGTTTTGCTTGAGGACAAGCAAAAGTTCGAGTGTGGGAGAATTTGATAACACTGAAACACACTGCGTATTTGACTCGGATTGCATATGTTTATTAGGTTTTTATTATCATTTTCTTGTGTTATGTTTTCCTTTTGTCCTATTTTTAGATAATTTTCCCTACAGGAGCCTTTTGTGAAGAAACAAAGCCAAACGAGCAAGAAATCGAAGTTTTTGTAGAAATTTGTTCACATAGCGTCCAACATGGCGGCCACCAAGGAGGGTGCCATGACGTGTAAGCTGTCAACCGGTGGTAACTGCCACGTTTCCCATGATCTTTCCTTGTTGTACACACGGCGGATGCCTTGGTGGGGATGTCGGGTGCCACCTTTGTTGGCATGACCCACTAAGGGAAGTTGGAGGACATTTTTGTCATTGGCTAGCTTTTTAGAACTTCTATAAATAGGCGTTTTCACTTCACGCAAAGGAATCCAACTTAGTTCACAACACTAAGCCTAAAGTTCACCATTGTAAAAGCGATAATCTGTCACATTGGGGGGTTATTGCACTTGAGTTGTAGTTAGGTTGAAGCACTGTACAAACAATCTTGCCACCATTTTACTTTCTAGTCAAGTTTTCTTTTCAAGTGTACCAAATTAAAGTCTCCGATTCGCAGCAGGTTTCTTATTCAAGTTATTCACATTTACATTTTATTTTTCTTGCATGTTTTACTTTATTTATTTTCCTGTCACGCTTTTACATACTCGCTTATTTAACTTGCACCATTTTATTTACTCACCCTTTTTAAATATGATTTATTCTGCGATGTTGTCACTTATTTCATGTCTGGATAAATCTTTAAAGGTTTGGATGTAAGGATCATCGTTAAGATGATACTCCATTATTTGTATCTATAGAAATGCTTTAGGGGTTGGTTTGATTTTGACACAAGTGTTCAGTGTTTATTTTGTTCGATAACTACGAAAGTATAGCCGAAGTATAGTTGGGTAAGATCAAAAGCCTTCCAACTCTTAAAGATAAACATGGTTAGTTTTAACTGGTCAAAATTAGCGAAAGCACTTTGTCCGGTTAATTAGGAATTCTTAACACTACTAGAAAACGATTTTGAAATTATCTTTGGACATGTTTGTAGGTTTAAAATCCGGATCCTTGAGCAAAAGTCATGGATCCCTTTTAAGTTAAACTTTCCAAATCAAAATCACTTTTTAACTAAGTCAAGGGTATACTTTCTTAAAAATAGGTTTACTACTCTAACGCGACAAGCACCCTTCATATGTGACAATGGAGGGCATTAATTAGAGAGTAAACTCGACTCTGAATACGCGAAAGCGACAATTCCTGTTAAATTGATTCTTCTCTAAGTAGAAAATATTGCCCCATAATTAGATCTATTTGGAAACAATTGGAGTATTTCCTAACTGATGTGAGTTACATCTGAGCCTGCATCTTATCTGAATTTATTTACTTCGTTATTCTCACTTCAGTATACTTGAACCTACTTATTTGACCACCTTAGATAAACACCGTAATAATAGAAATCGATAAATTGACAATTTGGTCTCTGTGGGAACGATAATCTTTTGTATTACTTTGACCTATTATGTATACTCGCGGATAGCATATTACGCAACATCCATCACTCCCTCTTCAAAATTTGATTTCCATGTGTTTGAAGTTGAGGAAGAAGTATCTGATGAGTTATCTCGTTTGCTTGAGCACAAGGAGAAAGCCATTTAGTCGTTTGAAGAGCAAATTGAATTGGTCAACTTGGGTTCTGATGATGATGTGAAGGAATCAAGATTGGGTATCAATTGTGTCTAGAAGCTAAGAAGGGGTTGAATGATCTCCTTCGAGATTATTCTAATGTGTTTGCTTGGTCAAGCAGAAGTTGAGAAGAACTCATCCTGATATGGCAGTAAAAATCAAAGAGGATGTGCAGAAGCAGATTGATGTTGGTTTTCTTGTTACTGCCGAGTATCCGCAGTGGGTGGCTAATATCGTGCATGTTTCAAAGAAAGATGGAAAAGTCAGCATGTGTGTTGATTACAGAGATTTGAATAAAGCTATTCCGAAAGATGTTTTTCCTCTACCATACATTGATATGTTGGTAGAAAGTACAACTGAGTTCAAAGTCTTTTCGTTTATGGATGGATTTTCTGATTATAATCAGATAAATATGGCACTTGAAGATATGGAGAAGACCATATTAATTACACCCAAGGGAACATTCTATTATTGAGTGAGTCCCTTCGGTTTAATGAATGTTGGTGCAGCATACCAGAGAGCCATGACCACTCTTTTTCATGATATGATGCATAAAGAGATTGAGGTGCGAAGGGTGTTGAGGTTGATCCTGCCAATGTCAAAGCAATACAAGAGATGCATGCTCCTAAAACTGAGAAGCAAGTCATAGGTTTTCTCAGCCACTTGAACTATATCTCAAGATTTATATTGCATATGACTCGAACTGCGCGCCTATATTCAAGCTTCTTCGGAAAGATCAGTCTTGTGATTAGACCGAAGATTTCCAGAAAGCTTTTGATAATATCAAGGAGTATCTGTTTGAGCCTCTGATTATGTCGCCGCCTGTTGAAGGAAGACAATTGATCATGTATTTGACTGTGCTTGATGAAAGTATGGGTTGTGTTCTTGGTCAGCAAGATGAATCCGGGAAGAAAGAGTATACAATTTACTACCTCAATAAGAAATTCCCTGACTGAGAGACTCGATATTCTATGCTTGAGAAGACATGTTGCACATTGGCTTAGGATGCAAAGCGTATGCGCCAGCATATGTTGAATCATACTACTTGGTTGATATCTAAGATGGATCCAATCAAGTACTTTTTGATAAGCCTGCTTTAATTGGGAGGATTTCTTGTTGGCAGATGTTGTTATCTGAGTATGATATTGAGTATTGATCTCAAAAAGCTATTAAGGGTAGTGTCGTGGCTGACCATTTGGCTCACCAACCTATTGAAGATTATTAGTCAGTACAATACGATTTTACTGACAAGGAGATTTTGTACTTGAAGATGAAAGATTGTGATGAACCATTGCTTGAAGAAGGGCCAAAACCTGGTTCTTGTTGGGGCATGGTGTTTGATGGAGCTATTAATTCGTATGGTAATGGCATTAGGGCAGTGATTATTACTCCTCACGACACTCATTTTGCATTTACATCTAGATTGATCTTCAAATGTACAAACAATATGGCTAAGTATGAAGCTTGCATTATGGGGCTTGAAGAGGCCATTGATC
The DNA here is from genome assembly GCF_024323335.1 of Lathyrus oleraceus. NCBI lineage: Eukaryota > Viridiplantae > Streptophyta > Magnoliopsida > Fabales > Fabaceae > Lathyrus > Lathyrus oleraceus. The sequence goes on from NC_066579.1 coordinate 217,779,030, forward strand.
TCAGAATCTAGTATCTTGACGTCCATGGAGATTCAGCTTTAGTGGTGTGTGTGTCATTTTTGAGGCAATGAACTTGTTTAAACAGGAAATGGGGTTCCTTTTTGTACCCTTAGGAAATTTGCCAAAATTAGCAAGTTGGTGCATGGATGCATGGGCAATGATTTGGGCCCAATTCATGATGCTATTACATATCAATTCGTGCACAATTGAACATGCAGCAATAACATGTAAGCATGCAAAAGGAAATGGATAATTGAATTCAAATTTTGCCAAAACAAACCTATGAAAGGAACAATGTGCAAGTCCCTCAATATTGGTCCAAATTAGGTGATCTTGGACTATTTGGAAAGGTGACATCAAGGGGAACAACTTTCAAGTTGAACACCATTCTATTTGAAGATTGGATCATGATGAATTTTGAGGTGGAAGTTTTGAAAATCAAACATAATTGAAAATTTTCTAAGAGGTGGAACTCAACATATTCAAGAAGATCTTCATTATTTCCTTCTCTTGAAGAGGTGGACTTATCTGAGAAGCTAATTCTCTCCATCTCTGGGCTTATTCTTTGAATGTCTCTTTATCTTTCTGAGACATAAACCTCAACTGGTCTCTATTAGGCGCCATATCCATATTGTACTTATACTGCTTGACAAAGGTCTTTCCTAAGTCATTGAAAGTACGAATGTTTTCATTGTCTAAACCCATGTACCACCTCAAGGCAGCTCCAGTTAAACTGTCTTGGAAATAGTGAATTAACAACTGATCATTATCAGTCTGAGTGGACATCTTTATCGTGTACATAACAAGATGGCTCAGCGGGCAAGTACTCCCTTTGTGTAATACCCCAAAATTTACCCTTCATTTTTCTTGGAAGCATGGGATTGTGTTTCACATTGCATTAGCATCATACTAGGTCATACTCATTGCATACTGCATCAGTGACTTGGGAAATCAGGGTTTGATTAATCACTCCTTAACAGAAGGAGCCCATACAAAGCAAGACTGAGAATTGGACTTCATTTTCTATGTATACAAGTCTCAAGGGTCTCTAGGAGGTCCAGGTGTCTTATTATGGTTCTCAGTCCATCAGTGGAAGATTCAGAGCTCTCAGAGTGTGCATCTGCATTTAATCAAAAATTAGGGTTTCGTGGCTATCTGCAACAGGAAATGTTTGGTGGGAAGAAAATGGGGCTCATCCATGTCATGATTACAGAGGAATCTTGGCCTAAGAAGATCCACAATTATCTCGGAAAGATCCATTTGCAATCTGGGCAATCAGTTCCTAGTCATTTTTGCCCTAAAACTAGGGTTTGGCATAAAATCGGTTTATTTCTGATTCCTTGGGTGAAACTCATTTCCATGGCCCTCCACATGTCCACAAGGGTCTACATACAAAAAATCAGCTCTTTATTTGAGCCAGAGGTGCTTCAATTGATCAATGGAATCGGAAATCAGCCAGTTTGGGAAAAGTCAACTATGGGGCCAGAAAAGTCAACTCCTAACATTTTGAAAGTGGAATCTCAAAATTAAGGCCTAAGGGAGCCTACATGTGAAATTTGATCAAGGTTGGATCATGGATTCATCATTTAATCAGGAGTTGGAAAAGTTACTAAATTTAGAAATAGTTGACTTTCCATTTAAGGCAAGTTTTTATGGTTTTTGCACCCACTTTAAGCCTATATTCCATCAAGATGAAAGCTCCATTTGAAAATTCCTCCAACATGAAAGTTGTTCCTCTTGTTCCAATCTTTCTAGAGATATAAAGTTTGTTTCATTTGGACTAAAATTGAGAAAGTTATGCTTGGTCAAAGTGAGACATTATTTTAGAACACTTAGAAAAATTTCTAAGTCCAAAATTAGCAAAATTTGTCAAGACTTATGTGCCAGATTTCTTGCACTTCAAGGCATCTTTTGAAAATACTTTCTTCATGACAGTTGTACCTTGTCATGTCCACTTTCACATCCTTTTGTAATCATCCCATTTGGATCATTGGTTTGAAAGATACACTCATCTAAAGTTGGTATCATAGACTGAATTTTTTGCCTGCATTTAGGCCAAACTGGCCCAACCATTTTGCAGCTATGGAACCTGAATTTTATGGCCATTTTTCACCTCTTTCCACTCATCATTTCAATTTGTGTTCAACATGAAAGATGTTAAGCTCCATGCCATCTTTCTACTGTTTGCATTGCCTTGCCATTTGGACATGTATTCATCAAGATATAAAGCCTCAAAGTCACCTATTTGGTTTGTTTTTGTGCTGCACAAGAAAACCAAGTCTGACCACAAAACCAAGCAACACACTTTTTATCTCATTTGGTTATGCACTTTCATGTTCATTCACTTAAGTTTTGCTACATTTAGAACTTGCTTTCACCACCCCTCATTTTTGCACCTTTTGTTCATGACTCCAAAACAAACATTCCAAGCCCATTAGCCATCATTAAACCCTACATATATAAACTTCTAAAACCCTAATCTGAAGGGTAGTGGTTGTATTTTTTAGCAAGAGGCAAGGGAGGGCATTCAAGATCCATTCCTCATTTTCCATTTCTCAAGCACAAGCACCAAAAGAGCATCTCTTCTCTTTCCATTTCCTCCACACCAAGGGGCAGTGGACCTTGCCTCCACTAGGTAAACATGTTATCACTCACTTCCATGCTCATGCTATGCTTGCTCATCATATTTTTCATGTTCATTTCATGCCTACCACGCTTGTTTCATGTTATTTTTCATTTATGCCATGCTTGTTCCATGATTATTTTCCATGTAAATAATATGCTATGCATGCTTACAAAACCCTCAACATGAGGCATTGCTTTTAACTTTAAGTTTGTGACATTATTTTTTGTGAATCCGGGTGCATGAAGCCCCCTTGTTGTTCGCTTTTCTACATGATAAAGCCATTATTTTCAATGAAACAAGATACCATTGTGTTCTACATGTTCCATACTTGAACTTTGGTTTTTACATCATCCCATTTGGTGCACTGAGTTGAGAGATTTGTTGTTTGGAAAAATGAAAAAAATCGTTGGTTTTTTACAAGCATGCATGGCTGAATTTTGTTATTCCATGAAGAGCGACCATGTGGCGCTACACATACCGCCTGATTCGTGTACACCGTTCGATCCTGGCCGTGCACATCTGCTTTTGTCCTCTAGTAACTTAAAACCAGCTCTACCAATTGAGGCAGAGTCACATGATTTTTTTTAATGAACGTATCATTATGCAATGTCACGCTGGGATTTTCTCTTCCTAGACCAGGCTCAGCTTGCATGCGCTATTCACACCACCACGAGGCCCATAATCCATTTATTTCACTTCATTTTTTATTCTTTCTTCTTTTATTCATTTTTTTATTCTGTTTTGTTTTTAATTAATAAAAATATTTTATTTATTCATAAAAATACCAAAAATTATTTTTTACTTTCCTTAATGTTTTATTTAATTTATTAAATTTTTATTTTTATATTTTAATTAATGTTAATATTTTATTTTAATTATTTATTTAAAATAGTCCATTTTAATACACATTTTTTCATTAATTTTATTTTCATGACTTAGAATTATTTTTAACTTCTGATTTTTGGGATGAGGGTTGACCAATGTCTCATGGTCAACCTGACCTTTTATTGGAATTTTATTTCCCATTTTCAATTTATTCTTGATTTATTTCTAACCTAGTCTTGTTGTTTGACTTTTGGTTTGACCTTTGTTTTGATTCAACTAACTTAGATACCAATTCTCATTATTTTTAGAATCTTTTTGGGGGATGATGATGTCCTGACCCCACCTTAGTTAGTTTAATTTTTCATAATTTTATTGATTAATTTACTATTTATTTGGTAATTTTTAAGTTGACTTGACTTTTCGGTTGACTTTTCCATGATTGATGTTTGACATAGGGATTGCTTAGGGCAATTGAAGAGATATTTTGATCCTCCCTTGCTCATCTCATGTGCCATATACTAGAGGCCTTTCATTTTGATTTTATTTGATGCTTGCATCATTTCCCGATTAAATTATTCAGTGATCCTTTGTATGCATGGTTGCACCTGTCTGATTCATCTGATATTTTTTATACTTGTTTATTTCATCCATGCTTCTATTGTTTGATTGCTTAACATGTTTATAATTCTCATACATTGTCTAATTCTCATTCATTTCATTCTTTGATTATTTGATTTGATCATATACTTGTTTATTCATTTGCCTGATTAAACTGTTACCTACTTGTATGATGTATGAGGCACATATATTCTTATTTGTTTGATTTCCATGAACAATCCCCATTCATAACAAATGTATCCCTCCCCCATGAATTGTATAATGTTTATTCTTTCATTCTTTATTCATCTGTTAATACAAGAATTAAAACGAACATCCGATAACCTTTTCAAAACAATATCAAAACCCCGATCCAACGTCGAGTAATCATTTTCAAAACTTAACAGAACCAGCACGTATTCATCCATCCTTTTGTAAGTTGACTGCTTCATGCATCGCCATTTCTCTTGTAAGTCGATTGCTTCAGGCATCGCCATCTACCACCTGTAAGTCGATTGCTTCATGCATCGCCATCTACCCTTACCCTTGGTTCCTCTCCTTGCTCCATTCGTCATTCTTGTTCCGTTTAGGTAGCACCCATTAGGTAGAACTCTTTGTATGATAACATAGGTAGTATTCCCTCATTCCTTTGTATGATAACATAGGTAGAATTCCCTTATTCTTTTGCATGATAACATAGGTAGAATTCCCTCATTCTTTGCATGCTAACATTAGGTAGATGTTCCCATTTGTAAATCCTAACACATAGGTTCACATTGCATGACAACTCTAGGGCAGAGCTTCCCCATTTCTTTAGACCTTCCGCATATCTCCGATCTTGTGGCATGTCAGTCCGTTCTATTGCAAAGAGGTAACTGCCTAAGACTCGATTCAGCGAGCTGCGACACTTGCTGCTAGGACGTGAACACATTGCCCACTCTCCTTTGACACAACTGGTGTCCTCCTTTGTATGTCCATGTTCAGATGGCAACCCGTAGTTAGTCGAACTACGACAACTCTGATTCTCATTCCAGATGAGATACGTAGGCACTAGATGCGATGTCTTGCCGAGTTCTTTCTTTTTTGGCTGACAACTAACAACTAATCCTTGTTTGCTTTCGCCCTTGCTGCGACTCCTTTTCTCTCGCCCTCGTTGCGATCGAGACATTCCCTTTCTCTTGCCCTAGTTGCAATCGAGACCCTTGTTCCTGTAGTTAGCTGAACTACGTTTTGCTCTAATTCTCATTCCATATGAGATACGTAGGCATAAGACGCGATGTCTTAGCGAGCACACTTCTCTCTAACCCATAGGTAGCCGAGCTACGAAGACTCTGATTCTCATACTCAGATGAGATACGTATGCAGTGGATGCGACATCCGTGCGAGTCATTTTCTTTTGACCCTCTTTTAGTAAATAGTACATTAGATATTACACACACCCTTTAGACAAGAACAACAAGAGTGGATCCCGTAGAGTACTACATATGCGTAGGGGTGCTAATACCTTCCCTTCGCATAATCGACTCCCTAACCCAAGATTTGGTTGCGAGACCTTGTCTTTCCCTTTCCTTTCTCCAGGTTTACTTCGAGCGTTTCCTTTCCCTCCTTTGGGATAAATAACGCACGGTGGCGACTCTTCTGTCATTCTCTTTTTTCGCCGGTTATTTCGTTTCGCATTTTTTAGGTTGCGACAGCTGGAGACTCTGCTGGGGAATACAGTTTCCCTAAGCGAGTCCCTCCTAGCTTTTGTAGGTTTCTTATTTATTGGGTGTTTATTCTTTTGTACAACTATTTATTTACCTGCTTTACCTTATTGCATTCATGTACATATGTCTGTTGTATCTGTCGGTTCTGTGGTTTGTTTGTTTGTTGGGATGGGATGTTCTATGAGAGATAAGCCCACTACCCAGGCTTGAGCGTACACACAGGTTTTAGAGTGGATAGTCATGAGGCTTGCGTAGCATGTTGCTGTGTTAAGTCGTTCATGAAGACCCACATCCAGACGAGGTTTCTCTTGGATATATTCTGTGCTATGGGTGTTCCATAATGACAGATGTTCCTTTAGAAATCGTCGACTCTGGTGACCATTTCCCGAGAACTCAACCGAGGCCTCTCCTCCGAGACGCATTTATGTTAGCTCTGGTGGGCGCATTCTCGCTGCTCAACCTGAGGACCCCGAGGCTGGGAACTTGCTATTAGGATGTCCTGTTGAGGGGAGTCAGTGGAGGTCTTTTATCCCGTAATAATGTCAAACCTTCAGTGGTAAACGTATTATTCCCGACTGAAGGGCAGAAGCTGACGAACCTCTGTTCTTAGAACTTACCAGTGAGGGGCAGGCTAAATTCAGGAAACCCTAACCTCCAACCAACCCGGTTTTCTAGAGCAGAGTTTTGATCTTGTATTATATTCTTCAGTGGTTTTCTCTACAGCGGTCCTGATTTCCATGTCAATGCATTGCATCATATCATTTTGCATTCATATCATTTAACACATGTTTATCCATTTCTAGGGGTTTACATCTTCTTCTTGATTCCGGTCGGGGTTTTCCGGTTCTTCTGAGATGGACATTGGCAGAAAGAGACATGTCGCCTACAAGTTTCCTGTTGTTTGTTTGGAGCCTATTCAGCAGCTGATGAAGTCAATGGATCACGATTCTCTAGAAGGATTCCGGAAGGATTATGGGTTGATTCTAAGTTTCGTCACGGTTCTCTCCAAAGATCAACATGATATTGTCTTTACACCGCTGCAGTTCTATGACCCTCCATTGAGGTGTTTCACATTCACAGATTATATTTTAGTCCCTACTTTGGAGGAGGTTGCCCGTTTTCTCAGAGTTCCTATCAAGCCGCAATTGCTATTCTACAGTTCCGAGTTTCTGCCCGATCTCAGCATGGTTGCTTCAGCCACATATTTGGGGAAATCAGTCTTGAAGTCTAATATGTGTCAGAAGGGAGGAGTCAGTGGTTTTCATTTGAGTTTCTTAGTGGGAGAAGCCAAGAAGAAGCTTGAAGAAGGTGATCAAAGGGGTTTCAATGCTGTGTTGGCTCTTTGCGTATACGGGATTGTCTTGTTCCCTAATGTTGCAAAATTTGTGGACGTAGACGCAATACGCCTTTTTGTGTTGGGTAATCTAGTGCCGACCTTGTTGGGAGATTTCTTTCATTCAGTGCATCACAGGAATGAGAATAGAAAGGGAGGATTGGTGAATTGTTGTGCACCCTTGTTTTATAAGTGGTTCAGTTCCCACCTACCCAAGTCAGGAGCGTTCGTTGATCTCAAGGACTCGTCGAGTTGGTCGAAGAGACTAATGGGGATAAGAGCTAAAGATATTTCTTGGTGGTCAGACCAGAACTTGCTTCGGGCGGATATTATTCACAGTTGTGGGAACTTCCCGAATGTACCGTTGGTAGGAAGAAGAGGAGGTATCAACTATAATTCTTCTCTAGCAGTCAGACAGTTTGGATATGCTTTAAGAACTCCACCTTTGGAAAAAGATGTGGAAGAATCTTTGTTTTTCCATTCCTCATCTGACTTGACTGTGTCTCACAAGGCAGGTGAGGCCTGGCTCAAGGTGATCAAGAGAGGAAGAACTGTTCTTGGAAAAGGAGATTGCATGACTTATCCTCAGTACGAAGATTGGCTGCAGAGAAGAGTTGAAGAGTTTGGTCTGCCGTTTCCTATTGAAGAACCTTTGTATCCACCAACTCCTGAGCAGTCAACACTGGTGAGCCGAGAGGAGTATGACAAATTGAAGGAAGCCATGGAAGAGCTTCAAACTGAAAACTCGGAGTTGAGTGTGAAATTGCAAAGCTGTATGCATTTGTACCATGAGGCGGAATATCAGAAGAGGGAAGCCGTCAGATTGCAAGAGGAAGCAGAGAAGAAATTAGCTGTGAAGGTGGACTTCTTCAGGAAGACTGACAAAGCCTTGGGATCATCCAGTTCTGAGTTGAGGTGAGTCAAGCAGCAGTTAGCAGATGCCCATGGTAAGTTAGCAGGGTGGCAAGAGCAATGGGATGCATTTTCAACTTCTAGGAAGGCAAAAGAGGAGGAGATGGTAGCCCAACTGACTGGTCAGATGGAGAAGTTGAAGATTCTGCTGAAAGAGAAGAACAATGAGCTTCTGTGCGCCCGTTCAACTAATGGTTACATCACAGATCAACTCGACAAAGCTCAAGAACAGATTGAAGAACTGAAGGTGCTGGCAGGTTTGAAGAAGTCCAGACTTGAAGAGGTATTCAGAGAGGATGATGGGAGTTACTACATAGAGCACATCAACGAACTGGATGGGATTACTCACAAGAGGAATTTGCTTATCCGACGTTTGACAGAATCTCTAGGTCATCCTGACACGACGACACTACTGGTTGAAGTGAGGAGCAATCCTTATGGGTTGTATATAGGAGGCTGATTCCTGGCTTTTGTTCCTCTTTTCTTTATTTGCCGTGTTCTTTGTCTTTTTGTAGTGATGATCCACAGGCTTGTTATGGAAATCCTTTTGTGATGTAATGTTGGCTAAGGCCCTTCTCCTTGGATTCATTTATATGATGGTTTTCCTTATTGCATCTTGATCTCAGAAGTTTATCCACGACTCGGTCTTCTTACTATTCACCTGATGTGAGACTGGAATCAAGGGGGTAGAATACCCTTTGGAATTAATAAACATGCCATTGCATTTACATATTCATTTGCATGTCTTGCATAACAGGTACCGCATCAGTGTTCTCATTTGTTTGGTGTTCCACTAGCAGGATAGCTGACTCAGGAATTCACTGGTACGGTACCCGCAGAAACCAACAGAGAGCTATGGAGGGCCTACAAGCAGAACTCGCCGAGATGAGAATCCGCATGAACCAGTTTATGGACGTGGTCCAGGGGGTGGCTCAGGGACAACAAGAGCTCAGACAGATGATGCAGAGGAATCCCGCCACTACTCAACTAGAGACAGTGACTGATCCTCTAGTTGGAGAAGTTAACGGACCCAGTGGACCGGAGCCTGTTCCGATCCCGTGTGTTATACCTGGTCAACAACCCATTCATGATGATCAGGAGGATCAGTTCACTTTGAGGCAAGAGGACTTGGGCATGGGCCATGGCATGGACCTCATGTTTAGGAGATTGGAGGAGAGGCTGAAGGCTGTAGAAGGACAGAATACTTTGGGGGTTGATGTTGCTGACTTGGGGCTGGTCCCAAGTGTGAGAGTGCCACCTAAATTCAAAGTTCCAGTGTTTGACAAATACAATGGCAGCTTTTGCCCAAAGACTCGTGTGCAAGCCTACTTTCGCAAGATGGTTGCATACTCTGATGATGAGAAGCTGCTTATGTACTTCTTTCCAGACAGCCTAGCTAGGGCATCCTTGGAATTGTACATGAGGCTGGACAGAGTCCACATCCGTTGTTGGAGGGACTTGGCTGAGGCCTTTGTAAAGTAGTATTAGTACAATGCTGATATGGCGCCTGACAGAACTCAACTTCAAAATCTGTCTCTTAAAAGCAATGAGTGCTTCAGAGAATATGCTTAACGCTGGAGAGAGACAACTTCCCGTGTTTAGCCTCCTATGTTGGAGAAGGAGATGGCCAACATGTTCATGAACACTCTGCCCGGATCCTACTTGGAGCGTCTGGTAGGTTGTAACGCTTCCAATTTCGCTGATGTAGTCTCTACCGGTGAGAGGGTGGAGAACTATTTGAAAACATGCAAGATCCAGAATGGGGTTGGATCATCATCTGGGGTGAAGAAGCCGTTCATTCAGGGGCAGAAGAGAAGAGAAGGGGATGTTAATGATGTGTCTTCATATCATAACAGGGGTATCAGAAGAAGCAGCTTCCAGAACTACCATCAACAACTGTATGTTGCGGTTGTGACCATTCCGACTGCATCACCACTACAACAACAACAACCAACTCAGTACCAACAACAGCAACCGGGTAACAGACCCGCCTATCACAGAGGCAGAAGATGATGGACAAGCATTTCGACACTCTTCCAATGTCGTACGCTCAGTTGCTTCCTAGCCTTCAACAACTACAACTCGTGCAGTTACGCACTCTGGCTCCTCCCGTTGGAAGGCTTCCAGTAGGTTATGATGCCAACGCTAGGTGTAACTTCCACTCTGGGGCACCTGGCCATAATATTGAGAACTGCAAAGCTTTTAAGCACGTAGTTCAGGACCTCATAGATTCAAAGGCCATCAACTTTGCGCCGGCTCCTAATGTCGTCAACAATCCCATGCCGCAGCATGGTGGTGCAAACGTTAATATGGTGGAAGGGGAAGCCAAGTCAGTCAAAGATATGTTGAAGCTGAAGACTCCGTTGTTGGATATCAAAGACTATTTGCTGAAGTTCGATGTTTTCCCCGGTTGTGGGAGCGGTTATTTGGGTTGTACTACACAGAGAAAGGGTTGTTTGAAGCTACAACAGGGTATCTAGGCAACTACAGCAGGGTATCTAGGCCTTGCTCAATGTTGGTATCCTCCAGGCTGAAGACGTGTTTGTCCAAGAGTCTGTTGAAGGGGTTGAGGAAGAAGTGTTTGAAGATGCTGCTGATGAATTCACAAATGTTGTTCTTGTTGATTGTGTAATTCCTGTTGATGTATTTAATTTTTCCAATGTTGTTGCTGATATCCCAAACAATGTGGTTGATTCTAATGTGATTGAACTCGATTCCGATGTTTCGGATGTTTGCTTTTCAATGAATGAGATTTCTGAGTATGACTGTGATGTTTCTACTATCACCATTTTCTACCCAACTGCTCAGATCAGTGTGCCAGAAGCGCAACCGGTGCCACCATCCACTATGACCATCACGACCCCTGGTCCTTTACCTTTCACCAGCGAAAGGGCCATTCCGTGGCATTATGGGGGAAGTGTGTACACACATGATCACGGAGTGGAGCAGCCATTAAAAATAGAGGAGGTGCAGAATCAGAAGTCTGAACCTGAGGTGGAGATAAAAGATCCCGCAGTGGACAATGTTGGTGGAATCGGGCGATTCACCCAAAGTGGTAGACTGTTTTCACCACCCGCTACCCAAGCTGATAGTGCTGACGCCGTGGCAAAGGCCAAAGGGAAGAAAGTTGTGAACGAGGGTACATCTGCACCACAGGCTGGCTCTGAGACTACTTTTGCGAAGGATGTGGACGAGCTCTTAAGGATTATAATGAAAAGCGATGATCAGTTGATTCAGACTCCATCCAAGATATCTATTCTCTCACTCCTGTTGTGCTCGGAGGCACACAGGGAGGCACTTCTGGAGGTTCTTAATGCTGCATATGTGCCTCGGGAGATCTCAGTAAACCAACTAGAAGGGATCGTTGCAAATGTTCATGCAAGCAACAGGTTGGGTTTTACTGATTCTGACTTAACACCAGCTGGACGCAATCATAACAAGGATTTGCATATCTCAATGGAATGCAAAGACACCATGTTATCTCATGTTCTGGTGGATACAGGCTCCTCTCTCAATGTGTTACCCAAGAGAGCCCTGTCAAGGTTAGAAGTAGAAGGTTTGGTCTTGAAGCCTTCAAATCTTATTGTGAGAGCCTTCAACGGTTCTAAGAGGTCGGTGTTCGGAGAGGTAGAATTGCCAATTCTGATTGGATCACAAACCTTCAACATTGTCTTATATGTGATGGATATTAGTCCCTCGTACAGCTGCCTGCTGGGTCGTCCTTGGATCCACAATGCTGGGCAGTCTCCTCAACTTTGCATCAGAAGATTAAATTCCCAGCCAATGGAAGAATTATCACTGTCTGTGGTGAGGAGGACATTCTGGTAAGTAACCTGTCTACATTCAAATATGTAGAGGTAGAAGGTGAAATTCATGAGACCCTATGTCAGGCCTTTGAGGCAGTTCAGATCAAGGATGCAGCTCCGGTGGAAGAGGTTCAAGTAGGTGCCTCTATCTCATCCTTCAAACAGGCGCAGGCCTTGGTAGATTCAGGTGTTGCTCCCGGTTGGGGACGTCTGTTGGAGTTACCGATGAAAGAAGACAAGTTCAGGATTGGGTATCAGCCAACTCTGAGTTCTACAACTACAACGCCTCAGACTCGTCAGGGGCCAATCACTTTCTCCAGTGCTGGCATCATTCTGTATGGCAAAATCTCTGCAATCAACGAAGAAGATGGGGACAGTGATTGCGACATCGACAACTGGATGCACATCATCGGATCCTATTGATAACATTTCTGCTATGGCTCGCTTTGACTTTAAAAATCCGATCTTTCAAGCTGAAGAAGAGGGTGATGAAGACTGTGAGCTCCCTGAAGAACTTGCCAGGCTGTTAAAACAGGAGGAAAGGGTCATTCAACCGCATCAAGAGTCCACTGAAGTGATTAATCTTGGCACCGAGGACGCCAAAAGAGAAATCAAGATAGGGGCTGCTTTGGAAGATGATGTGAAGAAGGGGTTGATTGAACTGCTGCAAGAGTATGTTGACGTTTTCGCTTGGTCTTATCAGGATATGCTAGGTCTTGACACAGACATCGTGGTACACCGTTTGCCTCTCAAAGAGGATTGTCATCCGGTCAAGCAGAAGCTCAGAAGAACAAGACCAAAGATGGCTGTCAAGATGAAAGAAGAAGTGCAAAAGCAGTTGGATGCAGGGTTTCTAGCAGTTACCAATTATCCGCCATGGGTTGCAAATATTATCCCCGTACCTAAGAAGGATGGAAAGGTACGGATGTGTGTTGACTACCGGGATCTGAATAGAGCTAGTCCTAAAGATAATTTCCCATTACCTCACATCGACGTTTTGGTGGATAACACGGCTCAGTTCTTGGTATTCTCCTTCATGGATGGCTTTTCTGGCTATAATCAAATCAAGATGGCACCAGAAGATATGGAGAAGACAACCTTCATAACCCCATGGGGCACCTTCTGCTGCAAGGTGATGCCGTTTGGCCTGAAGAATGCTGGGGAAACATATCAATGAGCTATGGTAACTCTTTTCCATGATATGATTCATCATGAAATCGAGGTTTTTGTGGAGAATATGATTGCCAAATCCCAGACAGAAGAGGAACATCTGGTGAATTTGCGGAAACTGTTTGAACGTTTGAAGATATTCAAGCTGAGGCTTAATCCGAACAAGTGTACTTTCGGGGTGAGATCTGGAAAGCTGCTAGGTTTTATTGTTAGTGGAAAAGGGATTGAGGTGGATGATCCGCTGTCGCACGCGGATCAAAACGAGTATTTTTGACAAAACGTAGTTAGTGAGAAATTGACTCGGATTATCGTTCTCACAAGGATTCTTGAATGAATTAACCAATGATAGTAACGATTAATGGGGTTTTGGTTGGTTTAGGATTCAATTAAAAAAATATATTAAAATAAGTGATTATTGAAATAAGTTGTAGCAACAATTTACTGATTCGGTCTTCGCCTATCATCGACTATCGTAATTCCAACTGCAGATTAACTATTCCTATAGTTAGGATCACACAATCAATCGGATTAAATCAATATAGCATATGTAAATCGGATTAAGCAAACAAAATACATATATTAATATTGAAAGGAATAAAAAACCTGAATAAGAATTACTAAAATCTCAAGGTATCGGAACCCGAATACAGCAAATTGTTTGGATCGATTAGTTCTTCATGAGAATTCTTGCCAAAGCTTTCAAGTATTTCATGAATAGTGATCATCCTCGTGTTATGCAGCTACTAGGTATATGGAAAACAAGGAATTTGGTTTACAACCCAACTGGATCGAAAACATAACTCAAGCCCAAAACTAATGACCCAAAACTTAAATAAAACTAATGTTGCAACTTCAACGAATTTTCTGGCCCTGTTACATTCTGATTCAGCTCTCGACTTCTGACCACAAGTTGTAGATCTTTTTCTTAGCTTTCGATCTACTGGTAGCACGTCTCAATCCGATACTCCTAGCCAAAGATATGATTTTTCTCGCGAAAGCTGCCATTGCTGAAAATTAAATACGAAAATTAAATAAGTGCAAAAATAACATTAATTATGAAAACACATTAAAACATAAAAATAATCAAAGCAAACCGAAGAAATGCTTAAGTACAAACATGAAAGAACGTGCATCAAAATTCAATGATCAAATTCCCCCACACTTGAATTTTTGCACTCCAAGCAAAATGAAAAACAAAACAAAACACAGACACATCAACGGTTACTCATTCTAGGCTACAAGTCATCTTCGGTTAAGTTTGCTTCAATAGGTACTAATCTTGCATACTAAGGACATTGTAAGAACACTATTCCACAGTTATGCAGACATAAACCTCCTGAATACACAAATCAACTTGAATCATGTTATTATATTAAAGCCTAACTTACTCATCCTACTTTGGCTCTTTTTCATTCAGGCGCAATCACATTAAGCCCGTTATCTCCACACATTCATAGCAAGGCGACCGGTTAGTGACTCTGGTCCTTTTCTGCACGTGGTTCTGGTACTTACGTGGCATAACCCTTTGCTTATTCAGTTGTAGTTGCGGGGGATCGGACCGTAATCCGCCCTACCAAGTTCAGTACCAGAAACCGCTGAACCAACTGACAACTAGTCTTATTTTCAATTTTTTTTGAAGGTTCTACATCCATTGGGTTAAGTGACCGGGTGAGGGTCACCAAACTTAGAAGGTGCATTCCTTTATTTTTTTTTCTCTTTTTTTTTTCTTTTTCGGAACACTCACTTATATTCATCGAGTTCCCTGCGTAGAGTGTGTGTGAGATGGTGCTGACTGCTGAAATAAACTACTCAAGAGATGTCAGAGAATGAGAATTTAAGGCTATGTAATAATAAAAATTCAACTCAATTTCCATATGCAGGAGACTTACGGTGTTAAAATAATACCGATCTTGTGAATTTTTCCCATGTCTATGCAAACTCGACCTCAAATTATTCTATAGCCTAAAACTTTCAACAAAAATGCATATTTTTTTTTAGAAAGAAAACAAAAACAAAACAAAACAAAGAACAAAAATAAAGAAAATAAAGTATTCCCTCCCCCACAGTTAAAATATGCATTGTCCTCAATGAAAGAAACAAACATAAAATAAGAGAGAGAAGAGAGAGGAAAGAACACACCCGAGTAGTCAAGGAGGATAAGTGATCACATAAGCAGCCTTTCCCAAAGAGATATATTCTACATTTTCTTCTTCCAAAGTGGGGCGGTCATGGAATAGCTTTGGGTAATGTCCATTGAACTTGAAATTTTTATTAGTATCTTCGCCTTTTATTCCAGGATCAAAGAATCTTCTAAAAGTAAAAGTGTCAAATGGACACGTGAAGGTGATCTGATCTGGAATGTTAGCCAATGTCCAACCAAATGCCTTTTTATGCTTACTTAAAACCTGCAATATCTTATTTTCTTGATCGAAATCTAGGTTAGAAGAAATTATAGCCGGTAGTTTTTCATTCATCTCTAAGTAAGCATATTTCATATTTTCAAGAAGTTGCTTCAGCTTGAGGGAAGGTGGTTGCTCAATAGAAGGAGTGTTTGGGGCAGTCGGGATGTCAAGAGCTTTATCTACATGAACAACTTTATTTGCAATCTCATCTGCAGTAAGAATATCAACTTGCAAGGCAGCCTCAATTTCAGCACAAACAGAGCAAATTTTAGTTTCAGTACAAATATCACAAGAATAAACATCATCAAAACCAGACAATGATGGAAAATCAGATGCAAACAAATTACTACAAGTATCATCAACAATTTCAGAAATCAAATCTATTTGAAAAACAGAATGTTCTTGCAAGGGTTGTTGGTTTGATCCTTGAGCTTGTTGCATGGCATTCACCAAAGTGGCAAGCTGCCCAATCTGTGTTTGCAAAGTCTTTAAAGTAGAATCTACTTGTTGTTGAAACTGGAGATTATTTGCAGCCATTTGTTTGATAATATCTTCTAGTGAAGGTCCAGAAGGTGCAGAGCACACAACCTCAAATTGCTTCAGATGCTCATGCGGATCCTCACCTGCAAGACGACTAAACCTTGGAAACAAGTGTATTAAACCAGATTTCAATTCAAAAGGAGTGTCAGCTTCAGGATATTCAATACACATGCCATTATAATTCACATCAGGGACAGCTAACTGCCTTAAATTTCTTTGGTCAGCCATAGTCAAAAACAAACACAATGAAGGAAAACGATTAAAATAAATTTAGAAAAATAAACTAACAGCGAAATTAATCTAATGACGTCAATTAAGAATTTTGAGAATTTTTTCAGATTTTTTTAAAACTACCAAAACCGAAAATAAATCATAAAAAATAGAAAAATAAGAAATTTCGGTTTTTTAGGGCTGTATCCACTATTTATATCATAAATAGAGGCTTTTGATTACTGATTTTTTCCTAATGAATCGACAAAAAATCGGAATAATCTGAGACAATTTGTTTAAAAACAGATTTTTTTTTATCCCAAACCGCAAAAAAGACCAATACGCAAGTTGGACGAAACTGCGAGGAAACTAGGACCTATACGCTTAAACACTAAACCTATGACTCTAAAAACGATTAAAAGAAACAAGAATCCCCGGCAACGGCGCCGATCCGTTGTCGCACGCGAATCAAAACGAGTATTTTTGACAAAACGTAGTTAGCGACAAATTGACTCGGATTATCGTTCTCACAAGGATTCTTGAATGAATTAACCAATGATAGTAACGATTAATGGGGTTTTGGTTGGTTTAGGATTCAATTAAAAAAATAGATTAAAATAAGTGATTATTGAAATAAGCTGTAGCAACAATTTACTGATTCGGTCTTCGCCTATCATCGACTATCGTAATTCCAACCGCAGATTAACTATTCCTATTCGATTATAATATCAATTGACAAGCGCAATTGATAGTATAAGTTGTATGTTCCTATTATCCGAATTAAGCAAACGGGATTAAGTTTCATGAATTAAGCAAACATGAATTAAACGGACTCGATAACGAATTAAGCAAACGAAATCGTGATTATAGTTAGGATCACACAATCAATCGGATTAAATCAATATAGCATATGTAAATCGGATTGAGCAAACAAAATACATATATTAATATTGAAAGGAATAAAAAACCTGAATAAGAATTACTAAAATCTCAAGGTAACGGAACCCGAATACAGCAAATTGTTTGGATCGATTAGCTCTTCATGAGAATTCTTGCCAAAGCTTTCAAGTATTTCATGAATAGTGATCATCCTCATGTTACGCAGCTACTAGGTATATGGAAAACAAGGAATTTGGTTTACAACCCAACTGGATCGAAAACATAACTCAAGCCCAAAACTAATGACCCAAAACTTAAATAAAACTAATGTTGCAACTTCAACGAATTTTCTGGCCCTGTTACATTCTGATTCAGCTCTCGACTTCTGAACAAACATTGTAGATCTTTTTCTTAGCTTTCCATCGACTGGTAGCACGTCTCAATCCGATACTCCTAGTACAAGATATGTATTTTCTCGCGAAAGCTGCTATTGCTGAAAATTAAATACGAAAATTAAATAAGTGCAAAAATAACATAAATTATGAAAACACATTAAAACATAAAAATAATCAAAGCAAACCGAAGAAATGCTTAAGTACAAACATGAAAGAACGTGCATCAAAATTCAATGATCAAATTCCCCCACACTTGAATTTTTGCACTCCAAGCAAAACGAAAAACAAAACAAAACACAGACACATCAACGGTTACTCATTCTAGGCTACAAGTCATCTTCGGTTAAGTTTGCTTCAATAGGTACTAATCTTGCACACTAAGGACATTGTAAGAACACTAATCCACAGTTATGCAGACATAAACCTCCTGAATACACAAATCAACTTGAATCATGTTATTATATTAAAGCCTAACTTACTCATCCTTCTTTGGCTCTTTTTCATTCAGGCGCAATCACATTAAGCCCGTTATCTCCACAAACTCATAGCAAGGTGTAACACCCTTCTACCCAAACGACATATTTAAATAGATTATCAGAGTACAACATGTAGAAGAGTTTACATTTCTTACAACATAACACTTATCGCATCACAACATAAAACATATTATTTATTTTATTAAAACTTCGCAGCGGACAACAACACAAATATTATCATTCATCATATAACAATTCATAATAATGTTTCAACATTATCTCAACAAATCATCTCAACATATTAGTCATCATAAACAACGTAAATAATAACCAATTATCTATCGAATCCCATAACCCCGGTGTCACATGACCAGAGCATTTGACTCGACTCTGTAGAATAACTCTACACTTATTCTTCAAACCTCAACAATAGCTACTCCTCTTTATCTCTTTGGATTGAAGGAAGTTCTGAGCAATCTTTGGCCTTTTCCTCTTCCTTCTCTTTCTCTTCAGCGTTTCTCCCTTTTTCTGACTCTGAGGCAAAAATACGTGAAAACACTCTGAGTTCTCACTTTGGCCTCTTTTATCAAATTCCACTTTTACCCTTCCACTCTTCATATTCCATTTATTTTATTTATTTAATTATTATTAAAATAAATAACATCTATAATAATAATAATAATTCCCAATATTATTTAATAATTCATTTTACCTTCAAATAATCATATTAAAATAATATTTAAATTAATCTAACAATATTCTGGGTGTTACAACTCTCCCCCACTTTAGAAGTTTTCGTCCTCGAAAACATACCTCAAGCAAATAGAGCCGGATACGACTCCTTCATCTGATCTTCACGCTCCCAAGTCAAGCTCTCACCAGCTGGACCTCCCCAAACAACTTTCACTAGAGCAATCTTCTTACCTCTCAGGGTCTTCTCTTCTCGGTCATCTATCCGAATTGGCAACACCTCAACGGTCAAATTATCCCTCACCTGGATATCATCCAACTGAACAACATGCGAAGGATCCGCAATATATTTTCTCAACTGAGATACATGAAACACATCATGCAGATTAGAAAGCGACGGCGGTAAAGCTATCCGATACGCCACTTCCCCAACCCTCTTCAAAATCTGATACGGACCCACAAACCTCGGAGTAAGCTTTTTAGACTTTAAAGCTCTACCCACACCTGTCGTCGGAGTAACTCTCAAGAACACATGATCTCCCTCTTGGAACTCAAGTGCCTTTCTCCTCTTATCATGATAACTCTTCTGACGACTCTGAGAAATCTTCATTTTCTCCTGAATCATCTTAACCCTTTCAGTCGTCTGCTGCACAATCTCAGGTCCGAGTACAACACTCTCACCTGATTCATACCAACATAATGGAGTTCTACACCTCCTACCATACAATGCTTCATATGGAGCCATACCGATACTAGCATGAAAACTATTATTATAAGTAAACTCCACCAACGGCAAATAACTATCCCAAGAACCACTCTGCTCCAACACACAAGCTCTCAACAAATCCTCCAAGGATTGGATAGTTCTTTCAGTCTGACCATCAGTCTGAGGATGATAAGCTGAACTCAACCTCAACTTAGTCCCCAACGCTTTCTGCAAACTTTCCCAAAATCTAGAAGTAAATCTGGGATCTCTATCAGACACAATACTGGATGGAATACCATGCAGCCTCACTATCTCCTCAATATACAACTCTGCCAACTTCTCTAAAGAGTGATTAATCTTCATCGGCAAGAAATGCGCCGACTTAGTCAATCGATCCACAATCACCCAAATAGAATCATTACCTTTCACCGTCCTCGGCAATCCCGTCACAAAATCCATGGAAATGCTATCCCACTTCCATTCAGGAATCTTCAAAGGTTGCATCATACCTGCCGGTTTCTGATGTTCAATCTTTGACTTCTGACAAGTCAAACAGGCATACACAAACTTAGCAACATCTCTTTTCATACCAGCCCACCAAAACAACTTCTTCAAATCTTGATACATTTTAGTTGCACCTGGATGGATACTCAATCCACTCCTATGGCCCTCTTCAAGAATACTCTTTTTCAATTCAGACACCTCAGGAACACAAACTCTACCTTTAAATCGCAGGATGTCATTCTCATCAATCTCAAAATTACCACCATTACCTTGGTTAACCATAGTAATATGATCAACTAGAGCGACATCAACTTGCTGACCATTCCGAATATCTTCCAGAATTCCACTAGTCAACTTCAGCATACCCAACTTTACACTATCAGCGGAAACTTCACAACCCAAACTCATATCGCGGAACTGTTCAATTAACTCAAGCTCCCGAACCATCATCATAGACATATGTAGAGACTTTCTACTCAGCGCATCTGCAACTACATTAGCCTTACCGGGATGATAACTCAATTCAAAGTCAAAATCCTTCAGTAATTCTAACCACCTTCTCTGCCTCATATTTAACTCTTTCTGATCAAACAGATACTTCAGACTCTTGTGATCACTAAACACTTCGAATCTGGAACCATACAGATAATGCCTCCACATTTCCAACACAAATACAACAGCTGCAAGTTCTAGATCATGCGTAGGATAATTCCTCTCATGAACTTTCAACTGTCTAGAAGCATAAGCTACAACTTTACCATTCTGCATCAAAACACCACCAAGACCCATCAAAGAAGCATCACAATAAACAACGAAGGACTCACCAGGATTAGGCAAGATCAACACTGGAGCACTGGTCAACCGCCTCTTCAACTCAACAAAACTCGCTTCACAAGCTGCATCCCACACATACACTTGACCCTTCTTAGTCAACTGCGTCAACGGCAATGCCAACTTAGAGAAGCCCTCAATAAATCTGCGATAATAACCAGCTAACCCCAGAAAACTGCGTATCTCAGTAGCAGACTTCGGAGTCTCCCACTGTAATACAGCATCAACTTTAGCAGGATCAACAGAAATCCCACCACTCGAAATCACATGGCCAAGGAAACTCACTTCCTTCAACCAGAACTCACATTTAGATAACTTTGCATATAATTTCTTTTCTCTTAACACCTGCAAAACAATTCTCAGATGTCCTGCATGCTCTTCTTCCGTCTTAGAATATATCAATATATCATCTATGAACACCACAACAAAATTATCAAGGTACGGATGAAATATACGATTCATATATTCCATAAACACACCTGGAGCATTAGACACACCGAACGGCATCACAGTGTATTCATAATGACCATACCTCGTACGGAAAGCAGTCTTCGCAATATCATCTGACTTCACTCGGATCTGATGATAACCCGACCGCAAATCAATCTTACTGAAAACATGAGCTCCAACCAACTGGTCCATCAAATCATCAATCCTCGGCAATGGATACCGATTCTTGATAGTCACCTTATTCAACTGCCGATAATCGACACACAACCTCATCGTACCTTCTTTCTTCTTCACTAACAATACTGGTGCACCCCAAGGAGAAACACTTGGACGCACAAACTTCTTCTCAAGCAATTCTTCAAGTTGCTTCTTCAATTCAACTAATTCAGTTGCCGACATTCTATAAGGAGACATCGACACTGGACTCATACTTGGTACTAAGTCAATGGCAAATTCGACTTCACGTTCTGGAGGTAAATCACTTACATCCTCCGGAAACACATCCTGAAATTCACAGACAACAGGCAAATCTACACTCACCACTTTCTTATCCGCTTGCAGAGACGCAAATAAAGCGAATATCTGAGCTTCATCTTTCACAAAATCCCCCACCTGCCTAGCAGATAGAAATCTTGCCTCATCATTCTCACCAACTTCAGAAAACCGCACCGTCTTCCTATAGCAGTTGATAAACACGCCATAGAATTCTAGCCAATTCATTCCCAGAATAATATCAATTTGGTGCAAGGGTAAGCACACCAAATCAACCACGAACTCTCTCTCAAAGATCGTCAAATGACAACCTCGACAGACAACAGAAGTCTTCACAGAACCATTAGCAGGAGTATCTATCACCATACTTCCGCCTAGGGACGACATAATCACACCAATCCTGGTCGCACACTCATACGAAATAAACGAATGAGTAGCACCAGTGTCAACAATAGCAAGCAATTCAACATTATTAATCAAGCAAGTACCTTTAATCAGATTATCTTCTTTAGGAGCTTCAGCCCCACTCAGAGCAAACACCCTACCAGTAGTATGAGCTGCAGTAGCCGCCTTCTTCGGTTTCGAGCACTGCGAACTGATATGGCCTTTCTCGCCACAATTAAAACATGTCGGACCAGCATCCTTACATTCAGTAACTCTATGACCAGCCTGACCGCATCGGAAACATCTCAGCACTTTCTTGGTACAGCTATCAGCACGGTGGCCTGGCTCGCCACACTTGAAACATTTACCAGCTATGGGAGATCCTCCCCCACTTGGCTTCTTCTCATCTACCACTTTCTGCTTACCTTTACCATTCGGAGATGCATAAGGACTACCACGATCCTTATTCTTCTTCTCACTAAGACTCTTGTAATGAGCAGTCCTAGCCTTGCTATCTTCATCAAATATCCTGCACTTATTAACCAGTGTAGGAAACCTACGAATCTCCTGGTAACCAATGCCTTGTTTGATCTCGGGACGCAACCCGTTCTCAAACTTGACACACTTGGATTCCTCAGCATCAGCATCATTATAATGAGGACAATACTGCACCAGCTCCTCAAACTTCGAAGCGTAATCAGCAACAGACATGTTACCCTGCTTCAGTTCTAGAAATTCCATCTCCTTCTTACATCGCACATCAGCAGGAAAATATTTCTCCAGAAAGACCGTCTTGAACCTTTCCCAAGTCATCTCAGCACCTGGTACTTCAATTCTCTGGCGAGTGTTATCCCACCAGTTTTCAGCCTCTTCAGATAACATATGTGTACCAAACTGCACCTTCTGTGCTTCAGTACACGTCATCACCCGGAAAATCTTCTCAATTTCCCTCAGCCAAATCTGAGCACCATCTGGATCATAGCGCCCTTTGAATGTAGGAGGGTTATTCTTCAGAAACCTTCCCAAATTCTTAAACTCGTCGACCGGTGGATTCTGCTGCGCCTGCATAGCCTGCGCCATAGCAGCCAAAGCCTCAGCAATCGCACGGTCATTTTCTCCAGCCATACTCTGCACAACACAACCACAACCGTTAAATATCGACAGTGTCATTTACACTAATCGACCAACAGGGAAAACATCACATTATGACTCGACTGGACTGACTATGCTCTGATACCACTAATGTAACACCCTTCTACCCAAATGACATATTTAAATAGATTATCAGAGTACAACATGTAGAAGAGTTTACATTTCTTACAACATAACACTTATCGCATCACAACATAAAACATATTATTTATTTTATTAAAACTTCGCAGCGGACAACAACACAAATATTATCATTCATCATATAACAATTCATAATAATGTTTCAACATTATCTCAATAAATCATCTCAACATATTAGTCATCATAAACAACGTAAATAATAACCAATTATCTATCGAATCCCATAACCCCGGTGTCACATGACCAGAGCATTTGACTCGACTCTGTAGAATAACTCTACACTTATTCTTCAAACTTCAACAATAGCTACTCCTCTTTATCTCTTTGGATTGAAGGAAGTTCTGAGCAATCTTTGGCCTTTTCCTCTTCCTTCTCTTTCTCTTCAGCGTTTCTCCCTTTTTCTGACTCTGAGGCAAAAATACGTGAAAACACTCTGAGTTCTCACTTTGGCCTCTTTTATCAAATTCCACTTTTACCCTTCCACTCTTCATATTCCATTTATTTTATTTATTTAATTATTATTAAAATAAATAACATCTATAATAATAATAATAATTCCCAATATTATTTAATAATTCATTTTACCTTCAAATAATCATATTAAAATAATATTTAAATTAATCTAACAATATTCTGGGTGTTACACAAGGCGACCGGTTAGTGACTCTGATCCTTTTCTGCACGGCGTTCTGGTACTTACGTGGCATAACCCTTTGCTTATTCAGTTGTAGTTGCGGGGGATCGGACCGTAATCCGCCCTACCAAGTTCAGTACCAGAAACCGCTGAACCAACTGACAACTAGTCTTATTTTCAATTTTTTTTGAAGGTTCTACATCCATTGGGTTAAGTGACCGGGTGAGGGTCACCAAACTTAGAAGGTGCATTCCTTTATTTTTTTTTCCTCTTTTTTTTCTTTTTCGGAACACTCACTTATATTCATCGACTTCCCTGCGTAGAGTGTGTATGAGATGGTGCTGACTGCTGAAATAAACTACTCAAGAGATGCCAGAGAATGAGAATTTAAGGCTATGTAATAATAAAAATTCAACTCAATTTCCATATGCAGGAGACTTACGGTGTTAAAACAATACCGATCTTGTGAATTTTTCCCAAGTCTCCGCAAACTCGACCTGAAATTATTCTATAGCCTAAAACTTTCAACAAAAATGCAATTTTATTTAGAAAGAAAACAAAAACAAAACAAAACAAAGAACAAAAATAAAGAAAATAAAGTATTCCCTCCCCCACACTTAAAATATGCATTGTCCTCAATGAAAGAAACAAACATAAAATAAGAGAGAGAAGAGAGAGGAAAGAACACACCCGAGTAGTCAAGGAGGATAAGTGATCACATAAGCAGCCTTTCCCAAAGAGATATATTCTACATTTTCTTCTTCCAAAGTGGGGCGGTCATGGAATAGCTTTGGGTAATGTCCATTGAACTTGAAATTTTTATTAGTATCTTCGCCTTTTATTCCAGGATCAAAGAATCTTCTAAAAGTAAAAGTGTCAAATGGACACGTGAAGGTGATCTGATCTGGAATGTCAGCCAATGTCCAACCAAATGCCTTTTTATGCTTCCTTAAAACCTGCAATAGCTTATTTTCTTGATCGAAATCTAGGTTAGAAGAAATTATAGCCGGTAGTTTTTCATTCATCTCTAAGTAAGCATATTTCATATTTTCAGGAAGTTGCTTCAGCTCGAGGGAAGGTGGCTGCTCAATAGAAGGAGTGTTTGGGGCAGCCGGGATGTCAAGAGCTTTATCTACATGAACAACTTTATTTGCAATCTCATCTGCAGTAAGAATATCAACTTGCAAGGCAGCCTCAATTTCAGCACAAACAGAGCAAATTTTAGTTTCAGTACAAATATCACAAGAATAAACATCATCAAAACCAGACAATGATGGAAAATCAGATGCAAACAAATTACTACAAGTATCATCAACAATTTCAGAAATCAAATCTATTTGAAAAACAGAATGTTCTTGCAAGGGTTGTTGGTTTGATCCTTGAGCTTGTTGCATGGCATTCACCAAAGTGGCAAGCTGCCCAATCTGTGTTTGCAAAGTCTTTAAAGTAGAATCCACTTGTTGTTGAAACTGGAGATTATTTGCAGCCATTTGTTTGATAATATCTTCTAGTGAAGGTCCAGAAGGTGCAGAGCACACAACCTCAAATTGCTTCAGATGCTCATGCGGATCCTCACCTGCAAGACGACTAAACCTTGGAAACAAGTGTATTAAACCTGATTTCAATTCAAAAGGAGTGTCAGCTTCAGGATATTCAATACACATGCCATTATAATTCACATCAGGGACAGCTAACTGCCTTAAAGTTCTGTGGTCAGCCATAGTCAAAAACAAACACAATGAAGGAAAATGATTAAAATAAATTTAGAAAAATAAACTAACACCGAAATTAATCTAATGACGTCAATTAAGAATTTTGAGAATTTTTTCAGATTTTTTTAAAACTACCAAAACCGAAAATAAATCATACAAAATAGAAAAATAAGAAATTTCGATTTTTTAGGGCGGCATCCACTATTTATTTTATAAATAGAGGCTTTTGATTACTGATTTTTTCCTAATGAATCGACAAAAAATAGGAATAATCTGAGACAATTTGTTTAAAAACAGAATTTTTTTTTAGTCCCAAACCACAAAAAAGATCAATACGCAAGTTGGACGAAACTGCGAGGAAATTAGGACCTATACGCTTAAACACTAAACCTATGACTCTAAAAATGATTAAAAGAAACAAGAATCCCCGGCAACGGCGCCGATCCGCTGTCGCACGCGGATCAAAACGAGTATTTTTGACAAAACGTAGTTAGCGACAAATTGACTCGGATTATCGTTCTCACAAGGATTCTTGAATGAATTAACCAATGATAGTAACGATTAATGGGGTTTTGGTTGGTTTAGGATTCAATTAAAAAAATAGATTAAAATAAGTGATTATTGAAATAAGCTGTAGCAACAATTTACTGATTCGGTCTTCGCCTATCATCGACTATCGTAATTCCAACCGCAGATTAACTATTCATATTCGATTATAATATCAATTGACAAGCGCAATTGATAGTATAAGTTGTATGTTCCTATTATCCGAATTAAGCAAACGGGATTAAGTTTCATGAATTAAGCAAACATGAATTAAACGGACTCGATAACGAATTAAGCAAACGAAATCGTGACTATATTTAGGATCACACAATCAATCGGATTAAATCAATATAGCATATGTAAATCGGATTAAGCAAACAAAATACATATATTAATATTGAAAGGAATAAAAAACCTGAATAAGAATTACTAAAATCTCAAGGTATCGGAACCCGAATACAGCAAATTGTTTGGATCGATTAGTTCTTCATGAGAATTCTTGCCAAAGCTTTCAAGTATTTCATGAATAGTGATCACCCTCATGTTATGCAGCTACTAGGTATATGGAAAACAAGGAATTTGGTTTACAACCCAACTGAATCGAAAACATAACTCAAGCCCAAAACTAATAACCCAAAACTTAAATAAAACTAATGTTGCAACTTCAACGAATTTTCTGGCCCTGTTACATTCTGATTCAGCTCTCGACTTCTGAACAAAAGTTGTAGATCTTTTTCTTAGCTTTCCATCGACTGGTAGCACGTCTCAATCTGATACTCCTAGCACAAGATATGATTTTTCTCGCGAAAGCTGTTATTGCTGAAAATTAAATACGAAAATTAAATAAGTGCAAAAATAACATAAATTATGAAAACACATTAAAACATAAAAATAATCAAAGCAAACTGAAGAAATGCTTAAGTACAAACATGAAAGAACGTGCATCAAAATTCAATGATCAAATTCCCCCACACTTGAATTTTTGCACTCCAAGCAAAACGAAAAACAAAACAAAACACAGACACATCAACGGTTACTCATTCTAGGCTACAAGTCATCTTCGGTTAAGTTTGCTTCAATAGGTACTAATCTTGCACACTAAGGACATTGTAAGAACACTAATCCACAGTTATGCAGACATAAACCTCCTGAATACACAAATCAACTTGAATCATGTTATTATATTAAAGCCTAACTTACTCATCCTTCTTTGGCTCTTTTTCATTCAGGCGCAATCACATTAAGCCCGTTATCTCCACACACTCATAGCAAGGCGACCGGTTAGTGACTCTGATCCTTTTCTGCACGGGGTTCTGGTACTTACGTGGCATAACCCTTTCCTTATTCAGTTGTAGTTGCGGGGAATCGGACCGTAATCCGCCCTACAAAGTTCAGTACCAGAAACCGCTGAACCAACTGACAACTAGTCTTATTTTCAATTTTTTTTGAAGGTTCTACATCCATTGGGTTAAGTGACCGGGTGAGGGTCACCAAACTTAGAAGGTGCATTCCTTTATTTTTTTTCTCTTTTTTTTTTCTTTTTCGGAACACTCACTTATATTCATCGACTTTCCTGCGTAGAGTGTGTATGAGATGGTGCTGACTGCTGAAATAAACTACTCAAGAGATGTCAGAGAATGAGAATTTAAGGCTATGTAATAATAAAAATTCAACTCAATTTCCATATGCAGGAGACTTACGGTGTTAAAACAATACTGATCTTGTGAATTTTTCCCAAGTCTCCGCAAACTCGACCTCAAATTATTCTATAGCCTAAAACTTTCAACAAAAATGCAATTTTGTTTAGAAAGAAAACAAAAACAAAACAAAACAAAGAACAAAAATAAAGAAAATAAAGTATTCCCTCCCCTACACTTAAAATATGCATTATCCTCAATGAAAGAAGCAAACATAAAATAAGAGAGAGAAGAGAGAGGAAAGAACACACCCGAGTAGTCAAGGAGGATAAGTGATCACATAAGCAGCCTTTCCCAAAGAGATATATTCTACATTTTCTTCTTCCAAAGTGGGGCGGTCATGGAATAGCTTTGGGTAATGTCCATTGAACTTGAAATTTTTATTAGTATCTTCGCCTTTTATTCCAGGATCAAAGAATCTTCTAAAAGTAAAAGTGTCAAATGGACACGTGAAGGTGATCTGATCTGGAATGTCAGCCAATGTCCAACCAAATGCCTTTTTATGCTTCCTTAAAACCTGCAATAGCTTATTTTCTTGATCGAAATCTTGGTTAGAAGAAATTATAGCCGGTAGTTTTTCATTCATCTCTAGGTAAGCATATTTCATATTTTCAGGAAGTTGCTTCAGCTCGAGGGAAGGTGGCTGCTCAATAGAAGGAGTGTTTGGGGCAGCCGGGATGTCAAGAGCTTTATCTACATGAACAACTTTATTTGCAATCTCATCTGCAGTAAGAATATCAACTTGCAAGGCAGCCTCAATTTCAGCACAAACAGAGCAAATTTTAGTTTCAGTACAAATATCACAAGAATAAACATCATCAAAACCAGACAATGATGGAAAATCAGATGCAAACAAATTACTACAAGTATCATCAACAATTTCAGAAATCAAATCTATTTGAAAAACAGAATGTTCTTGCAAGGGTTGTTGGTTTGATCCTTGAGCTTATTGCATGACATTCACCAAAGTGGCAAGCTGCCCAATCTGTGTTTGCAAAGTCTTTAAAGTAGAATCTACTTGTTGTTGAAACTGGAGATTATTTGCAGCCATTTGTTTGATAATATCTTCTAGTGAAGGTCCAGAAGGTGCAGAGCACACAACCTCAAATTGCCCCAGATGCTCATGCGGATCCTCACCTGCATGACGACTAAACCTTGGAAACAAGTGTATTAAACCAGATTTCAATTCAAAAGGAGTGTCAGCTTCAGGATATTCAATACACATGCCATTATAATTCACATCAGGGACAGCTAACTGCCTTAAAGTTCTTTGGTCAGCCATAGTAAAAAACAAACACAATGAAGGAAAACGATTAAAATACATTTAGAAAAATAAACTAACACCGAAATTAATCTAATGACGTCAATTAAGAATTTTGAGAATTTTTTCAGATTTTTTTAAAACTACCAAAACCGAAAATAAATCATAAAAAATAGAAAAATAAGAAATTTTGGTTTTTTAGGGCGGCATCCACTATTTATATCATAAATAGAGGCTTTTGATTACTGATTTTTTCCTAATGAATCGACATAAATTCGGAATAATCTGAGACAATTTGTTTAAAAACAGATTTTTTTTTATCCCAAACCGCAAAAAAGACCAATACGCAAGTTGGACGAAACTGCGAGGAAACTAGGACCTATACGCTTAAACACTAAACCTATGACTCTAAAAACGATTAAAAGAAACAAGAATCCCCGGCAACGGCGCCGATCCTTTGTCGCACGCGGATCAAAACGAGTATTTTTTACAAAACGTAGTTAACGACAAATTGACTCGGATTATCGTTCTCACAAGGATTCTTGAATGAATTAACCAATGATAGTAACGATTAATGGGGTTTTGGTTGGTTTAGGATTCAATTAAAAAAATAGATTAAAATAAGTGATTATTGAAATAAGCTGTAGCAACAATTTACTGATTCGGTCTTCGCCTATCATCGACTATCGTAATTCCAACCGCAGATTAACTATTCCTATTCGATTATAATATCAATTGACAAGCGCAATTGATAGTATAAGTTGTATGTTCCTATTATCCGAATTAAGCAAACGGGATTAAGTTTCATGAATTAAGCAAACATGAATTAAACGGACTCGATAACGAATTAAGCAAACGAAATCGTGACTATAGTTAGGATCACACAATCAATCGGATTAAATCAATATAGCATATGTAAATCGGATTAAGCAAACAAAATACATATATTAATATTGAAAGGAATAAAAAACCTGAATAAGAATTACTAAAATCTCAAGGTATCGGAACCCGAATACAACAAATTGTTTGGATCGTTTAGTTCTTCATGAGAATTCTTGCCAAAGCTTTCAAGTATTTCATGAATAGTGATCATCCTCATGTTATGCAGCTACTAGGAATATGGAAAACAAGGAAATTGGTTTACAACCCAACCGGATCGAAAACATAACTCAAGCCCAAAACTAATGACCCAAAACTTAAATAAAACTAATGTTGCAACTTCAACGAATTTTATGGCCCTGTTACATTCTGATTCAGTTCTCGACTTCTGAACAAAAGTTGTAGATCTTTTTCTTAGCTTTCCATCGACTAGTAGCACGTCTCAATCCGATTTTCCTAGCACAAGATAAGATTTTTCTCGCGAAAGCTGCTAATGTTGAAAATTAAATACGAAAATTAAATAAGTGCAAAAATAACATAAATTATGAAAACACATTAAAACATAAAAATAATCAAAGCAAACCGAAGAAATGCTTAAGTACAAACATGAAAGAACATGCATCAAAATTCACTGATCAATTGACCCTGATAAAGTGAAAGCAATACAGGAAATGCATGAGCCAAGAACAAAAAACAAGTTCGTGGTTTCCTAGGGAGGTTGAACTACATTGCAAGGTTCATCTCTCACCTAACTGCCACGTGTGAGCCAATTTTCAAGTTGTTGAGAAAAGGTCAGGCTATCAGGTGAAATGACGATTGTCAAAGGGCTTTCGAAAAGATAAAAGAGTATTTACAGAATCCTCCTATCCTCATGCCTCCCGTCCCGGGGAGACAACTGATTATGTACTTGACAGTACTTGACAATTCCATGGGTTGTGTTCTCGATCAACACGACGAGACAAGTAGGAAAGAGCATGCCATCTACTACCTGAGTAAGAAATTCACAGACTGCGAGTCGAGATACTCAATGCCTGAGAAGACGTTTTGCACTTACATGGGTTGCTAAGCGATTGAGACAATACATGCTGACTCACACAACCTTATTGATCTCCAAGATGGATCCAGTCAAGTACATATTCGAGAAGCCAGCTCTCACTAGAAGGGTTGCTCGTTGGAAAATGGTACCGACAGAGTACGACATCCAGTATACATCCCAGAAAGCCATCAAGGGGAGTATTTTGTCAGACTATCTTGCTCAACAGCCGATTGAAGACTATGAGCCGATGAAGTTTGATTTTCCAGATGAAGACATCATGTTCCTCAAGATGAAAGACTGTGAAGAGCCAGTTGTTGAGGAGGGACCTAATCCCGATGAGAAATGGACTTTAACGTTTGATGGGGCCGTCAATGGCAAAGGAAGTGGAATTGGTGCTGTCATTACCACTCCAAAAGGTGCCCATATGCCTTTCACCGCTCGTCTGACTTTCGAGTGCACCAATAATGAAGCCAAATATGAAGCGTGTATCTTGGGAATTGAGCAAGCCATTGATCTGAGAATTAAGACTTTGGACATCTACGGAGATTCAGCTCTGGTGATCAATCAAGTGAATGGTGATTAGAATACTCTCCAACCTACTTTGGTCCCCTACAGAGATTACACGAGAAGACTATTGACTTTCTTCACAACAGTAAAACTGTATCATATACCTCGTGATGAGAACTAGATGGCAGATGCTCTTGCCACTCTATCTTCCATGATCAAAGTGATTCGGTGGAACTATGCTCCCAGGACCGATGTGATGCGCCTCGATAGGGCCGCGTATGTGTTTGCTGCTGAATTGGTAGTTGATGATAAACCCTGTTATCACGACATCAAATGCTTTCTGAAGAATCAAGAGTACCCTGCAGGGGCATCCAACAATGACAGAAAAACTTTGAGAAGATTGGAAGGCAGTTTCTTCTTGAACAAAGACGATGTGTTGTATAAGAGGAACTTCGACATGGTTTTGCTCAGATGCGTGGATAGACACGAAGCAGGCATGTTAATGCAGGAAGTTCATGAAGGCTCCTTCGGTACTCATGCCGACGAACATGCAATGGCTAAGAAATTGTTGAGAGCGGGTTATTACCGGATGACCATGGAATCTGATTGTTTCAAATATGCTCGGAAGTGTCATAAATGCCAGATTTATGCTGATAAGGTGCATGTGCCGCTGGATCCTCTGAATGTGATGTCTTCGTCGTGGCCGTTTGCTATGTGGGGCATTGATATGATTGGAAAGATTGAGCCGACTGCCTCCAATGGGCATCGCTTCATCCTTGTTGCCATCGACTATTTCACCAAGTGGGTCGAAGCAACGTCATTTGCGAAGGTCACCAGACATGTGGTTGCCTGATTCATTAAGAAAGAAATCATTTGTCGTTATGGGATTCCCGAAAGGATCATTACTGATAATGGTTCTAATCTCAATAACAAAATGATGAAGGAGTTATGCCAGAACTTCAACATTCAGCATCACAATTCTTCCCCTTATCGTCCTAAGATGAACGGTGTTGTTGAGGCAACAAATAAGAACATAAAGAAGATTGTGCAGAAGATGGTCGTTACATACAGAGATTGGCATGAGATGCTACCCTTTGCCTTGCATGGGTACCGCACTTCAGTACGTACATCGAACGGGGCAACCCCTTACTCCCTTGTGTATGGTATGGAAGCAGTCCTACCTATTCAAGTGGAGATTCCTTCTCTAAGAGTCCTGTTGGATGTCAAGTTAGACGAAGCTGAATGGATTCGAACAAGGTTCAACGAGTTGAGTCTTATCAAAGAGAAGCAAATGGCAGCCATTTGTCATGGGCAGTTGTATCAGAGTCGGATGAAGAGAGCCTTTGATCAGAAAGTGCATCCTTGATGTTTCCAAGTCGGAGATTTGGTGTTGAAAAGGATCCTTCCTCCTCTGACAGATCACAGGGGCAAGTGGACTCCTAACTATGATGGACCATATATTGTCACCAAGATTTTTGATGGTGGGGCCTTAATGCTTGCAACTATGGATGGTGAAGACTTCACTTCCCCTGTGAACTCAGACGCAGTTAAAAAATACTTCGCATAAAATAGACCCGCTAGATAATAAAAAGAATAGTCCAGGCAAAAATGGGCATCCCGGTGAACCAAGAAAGTGAAAAAGGTTCGGGCAAAAGTTAGGGATTAAAAATGAAAAGATTGTACACCCGGTAAGTTGAAAACCTGAAAAGGCAACTTAGGAAAAAATGGGTATCCCGGTGGATTGAAAACCCGAAAGGGTGATCCAGAAAAAAGTTAGGGATTAAGCGAATGACTGCGTTCTGAGTAGTTCTAAATCTCATCCCGTGTCGATAACCGGAAACTTTCAAAGGATAGGAAACAGTCCGATCACCCTTTTCAGAAGGCCGATCATCTGGAGGACCTTGAAGATGAGCGAGTCATAGCAGAATTGGAACCCCATAGAAATCCATTTCACATTGCCATTAGGCTAATTTCTGTTTTTATCTTTTGTGCGATTACCTCTTTCTAGGGATTGCTTCCTGATGTAAATTCCTATTCAGAGGCCAGTCAATCAATGAAATCATGTTATTCGGTATATCGATGTGTTCATTTTTATTTTACTATTTTGTTTGCAAAAATGACATCCGAACTTTTGATAAACATTGCATCATGAAACATAAGAGCTTTACATGTACATGCTCAATAAACATTTAAAAATGCCGTAAATTTTAAATGCTTTGGATCGTTTATTCAGAACAGGTACACTGGGGCATTTCCTTGGGATTCCCAGCAGATGATTGCGGATTGTTTCTTCAACAATTGGTAGTTGGTATCCTATTCCTGCAGAGCTGGTCCAAGCATTGGATTCTTCAATCCCCAGCAGGTTCTCACTACTGAACTTCCCCAGCAGGTTATCACTATTGTACTTCCCCAAGCATGTGCTTCAAATTATACACTCCCTAGTAGAGTTGACAGTGCCAGACTGTATATCCCCAGCGGAGTTGACAGTGCCAGACTATATCTTCCCAGCAGAAGCAGTTGCTCCTTAGAGTTCGATGCCAGATCGATGATCCCGACGCTAGACCCTTGGTCTCTTTCCTTAAAGCAGAATCTTGGTACCGTATCGGTGTGTGCTTCCCCTGGCTGAGTCGTCTTTCTCGTAGATTATGGTTGCCAGAACCACTGTCGCTTTCCTCAACAGCAGGCTTTCAGTGCCATTCTCTCTCCAGTCAGAGTCTCGGTATATTGTTATCGTCAGAACACCGCGTGGTCGGTCATTTCCCCATAGAGTTCATTGTGCTATGCATCTCCAACAGCATTGCCTGGGTCCAGAAGATTGTAATCATTTCCTCTTCAGAATTCCCTGCCTCGACTTGGCATTCTCCCCAGCACTTCGCATCCCTGCATGTAGAATCATATGGCATTGCATCCTCCCAAATCGCGTAGCATTTCCATTTTCATGGAGCATTACGCCATCGAAAAATTCAAACATATGCATGTAAAGCATAAAACATTCTCGGTATCCCAAGTGATAAACCAGAAGCTTGTTTCCAGTACTCAGACTGAAGGTTGTTCATGACTTATTATCCCCAGCATATGTCGTTGGCCCACGTGCCGCCTCAATTATCATTTTCCCTATTTCTGCCGATGCTGACATACATGAAAGTTTCCGGTATTCAGACCGAAGTGGCATTCAGGCCAATTTTCTGATATTCAGATCAAAGAAGTTTCCGACGTTCAGGTCGATGCAACTTGTGGCATTCAGGCCAGTTTCCGGTATTCAGACCGAAGTGGCATTCAGGCCAATTTTCCGATATTCAGATTGAAGAAGTTCCTGACGTTTAGGTCGATGCAACTTGTGGCATTCAGGCCAGTTTTCGGTATTCAAACCGAAGTGGCATTCAGGCCAATTTTCCGATATTCAAATCGAAGAAGTTTCCGACGTTCAGGTCGACGCAACTTGTGGCATTCAGGCCAGTTTTTCGGTATTCAAACCGAAGTGGCACTCATGCCAGTTTCCCGGTATTCAGACCGAAGTGGCATTCAGTCCAGTTTTCCGATGTTCAAATCGAAGAAGTTTCTGACGTTCAGGTCGATGCAACTTGTGGCATTCAGGCCAGTTTTTTCCGGTATCCAGACCGAAGTGGCATTCAGGCCCATTTTTC
Organism: Lathyrus oleraceus; assembly: GCF_024323335.1. Taxonomy (NCBI): domain Eukaryota; kingdom Viridiplantae; phylum Streptophyta; class Magnoliopsida; order Fabales; family Fabaceae; genus Lathyrus; species Lathyrus oleraceus. The sequence continues at coordinate 217,814,173 of NC_066579.1, forward strand.
TGGTATTTAGACCGAAGTGGCATTCAGGCCAGTTTCTCGGTATTCATACCGATGTTAATAATCTCATATCTTCCGATGTTCAGATCGAAGTCATTCTCAGTATTTAGACTGGTGATCGGCATTCAGGCCATGGTTATTTCTGTGTTACCATTTATTTTGATATCCAGGTTAACATTCTTTTTCGATGTTCAGACCGACTCTCACCGTACCAGAAAGATTCTTTGTTGATATTCAGATCAAGACCACCTCTTTGCCGATTCTTACAGGCATTATTACTTCATTCTTCACTTCAGTGTAAATTTCTGGGTTTTTATTGTATTCAATCCCTCGATACCTCGAAAGTGCGAAAGTAGCTGCTATCTTCCTTTCGGGTCTCTAGTTGATTGAATAGGGGCAGCTGTAATACCCTAATATTTACCCTTCATTTTTCTTGGAAGCATAGGATTGTGTTTCACATTGCATTAGCATCATACTAGGTCATACTCATTGCATACTGCATCAGTGACTTGGGAAATCAGGGTTTGATTAATCACTCCTTAACAAAAGGAGCCCATACAAAGCAAGACTGAGAATTGGACTTCATTTTCTATGTATACAAGTCTCAAGGGTCTCTAGGAGGTCCAGGTGTCTTATTATGGTTCTCAGTCCATCAGTGGAAGATTCAGAGCTCTCAGAGTGTGCATATGCATTTAATCAGAAATCAGGGTTTCGTGGGTATCTGCAACAGGCAATATTTGGCATAAAATCGGTTTATTTCTGATTCCTTGGGTGAAACTCATTTCCATGGCCCTCCATATGTCCACAAGGGTCTACATAAAAAAAATCAGCTCTTTATTTGAGCCAGAGGTGCTTCAATTGATCAATGGAATCGGAAATCAGACAGTTTGGGAAAAGTCAACTGTGGGGCCAGAAAAGTCAACTCTTGACATTTTGAAAGTGGAATCTCAAAATTCATGCCTAAGGGAGCCTACATGTGAAATTTGATCAAGGTTGGATCATGGATTCATCATTTAATCAGGAGTTGGAAAAGTTACTAAATTTAGAAATAGTTGACTTACCATTTAAGGCAAGTTTTTATGGTTTTTGCACCCACTTTAAGCCTATATTCCATCAAGATGAAAGCTCCATTTGAAAATTTCTCCAACATGAAAGTTGTTCCTCTTGTTCCAAGCTTTCTAGAGATATAAAGTTTGTTTCATTTGGACTAAAGTTGAGAAAGTTATGCTTGGTCAAAGTGAGACATTATTTTAGAACACTTAGAAAAATTTCAAATCCAAAATTAGCAAAATTTGTCAAGACTTATGTGCCAGATTTCTTGCACTTCAAGGCATCTTTTGAAAATACTTTCTTCATGACAGTTGTACCTTGTCATGTCCTCTTTCACATCCTTTTGTAATCATCCCATTTGGATCATTGGTTTGAAAGATACACTCATCTAAAGTTGGTATCATAGACTGAATTTTTTGACAGCATTTAGGCCAAACTGGCCCAACCATTTTGCAGCTATGGAACCTGAATTTTATGGCCATTTTTCACATCTTTCCACTCATCATTTCAACTTGTGTTCAACATGAAATATGTTACGCTCCATGCCCTCTTTCTACTATTTGCATTGCCTTGCCATTTGGACATGTATTCATCAAGATATAAAGCCTCAAAGTCACCTATTTGGTTTGTTTTTGTGCTGCACAAGAAAACCAAGTCTGACCACAAAACCAACCAACACACTTTTTACCTCATTTGGTCATGCACTTTCATGTTCATTCACTTAAGTTTTGCTACATTTAGAACTTGCTTTCACCACCCCTCATTTTTGCACCTTTTGTTCATGACTCCAAAACAAACATTCCAAGCCCATTAGCCATCATTAAACCCTACATATATAAACTTCTAAAACCCTAATTTGAAGGGCAGTGGTTGTATTTTTGAGCAAGAGGAAAGGGAGGGCATTCAAGATCCATTCCTCCTTTTCCATTTCTCAAGCAGAAGCACCAAAAGAGCATCTATTCTCTTTCCATTTCCTCCACACCAAGGGGCAGTGGACCTTGCATCCACTAGGTAAACATGTTATCACTCTCTTCCATGCTCATGCTATGCTTGCTCATCATATTTTCCATGTTCATTTCATGCCTACCATGCTTGTTTCATGTTATTTTTCATTTATGCCATGCATGTTCCATGATTATTTTCCATGTAAATAATATGCTATGCATGCTTACAAAGCCCTCAACATGAGGCATTGCTTTTAACTTTAAGTTTGTGACATTATTTTTTGTTTAATTCGGGTGCATGAAGCCCCCTTGTTGTTCTCTTTTCTACATGATAAAGCCATTATTTTCAATGAAACAAGATACCATTGTGTTCTACATGTTCCATACTTGAACTTTGGTTTTTACATCATCCCATTTGGTGCACTGAGTTGAGAGATTTGTTGTGTGGAAATATGAAAAAAATCGTTGGTTTTTTACGTGCATGCATGGCTGAATTTTGTTATTCTATGAAGAGCCACCACGTGGCGCTACACATACCGCCCGATCCGTGTACACCGTTCCATCCTGGTCATGCGCATCTGCTTTTGTCCTCTAGTAACTTATAACCAGCTTGACCAATTGAGGCAGAGTCACATGATTTTTTTAATGAACGTATCATTATGCAATGTCACGCTGGGATTTTCTCTTCCTGGACCAGGCTCAGCTTGCATGCGCTATTCACACCACCACGAGGCCCATAATCCATTTATTTCACTTCATTTTTTATTCTTTCTTCTTTTTTTCATTTTTTTTATTCTGTTTTGTTTTTAATTCATAAAAATATTTTATTTATTCATAAAAATACCAAAAAATATATTTTACTTTCCTTAATGTTTTATTTAATTTATTTAATTTTTATTTTTATATTTTAATTAATGTTAATATTTTATTTTAATTATTAATTTCAAATAGTCCATTTTAATACACATTTTTTCATTAATTTTATTTTCATGACATAGAATTATTTTTAACTTCTGATTTTTGGGATGAGGGTTGACTTTATACCCCACCTTAGTTACTTTAATTTTTCATGATTTTATTGATTAATTTACTATTTATTTGGTAATTTTTAAGTTTACTTGACTTTTCGGTTGACTTTTCCATGATTGATGTTTGACATAGGGATTGCTTAGGGAAATTGAAGAGATCTTTTGATCCTCCCTTGTTCATATCATGTGCTGTATATTAGAGGCCTTTCATTTTGATTTTATTTGATCCTTGCATCATTTCCCGATTAAATTATTCAGTGATCCTTTGTATGCATAGTTGCACCTGTATGATTCATCTGATATTTTTTATACTTGTTTCTTTCATCCATGCTTCTATTGTTTGATTGCTTAACATGTTTATACTTCTCATACATTGTCTAATGCTCATTCATTTCATTCTTTGATTATTTGATTTGATCATATACTTGTTTATTCATTTGTCTGATTAAACAGTTGCCTACTTGTATGTTGTATGAGGCACATATATTCTTATTTGTTTGATTGCCATGAACAATCCCCATTCATAACAAATGTATCCCTCCCCCATGAATTGTATAATGTTTATTCTTTCATTCTTTATTCATCTGTTAATACAAGAATTAAAACGAACATCCGATAACCTTTTCAAAACAAGATCAAAACCTCGATCCAACGTCGAGTAATCATTTTCAAAACTTAACAGAACCAACACGTATTCATCCATCCTTTTGTAAGTCGAATGCTTCATGCATCGCCATTTCTCTTGTAAGTCGATTGCTTCAGGCATCGCCATCTACCACCTGTAAGTCGATTGCTTCATGCATCGCCATCTACCCTTACCCTTGGTTCCTCTCCTTGCTCCATTCGTCGATTCTTGTTCCGTTTAGGTAGCACCCATTAGGTAGAACCCTTTGTATGATAACATAGGTAGTATTCCCTTATTCCTTTGTATGATAACATAGGTAGAATTCCCTCATTCTTTTGTATGATAACATAGGTAGAATTCCCTCATTCTTTGCATGCTAACATTAGGTAGATGTTCCCATTTGTAAATCCTAACATATAGGTTCACATTGCATGACAACTCTAGGGCAGAGCTTCCCCATTTCTTTAGACCTTCCGCGTGTCTCCGATCTTGTGGCATGTTAGTCCGTTCTATTGCAAAGAGGTAACTTCCTAAGACTCGATTCAGCGAGTTGCGACACCTGCTGCTAGGACGTGAACACATTGCCCACTCTCCTTTGACACAACTAGTGTCCTCCTTTGTAAGTCCATGTTCATATGGCAACCCGTAGTTAGTCGAACTACGACAACTCTGATTCTCATTCCAGATGAGATACGTAGGCACGAGATGCGATGTCTTGCCGAGTTCTTTCTTTTTTGGCTGACAACTAACAACTAATCCTTGTTTGCTTTTGCCCTTGTTGCGACTCCTTTTCTCTCGCCCTCGTTGCGATCGAGACATTCCCTTTCTCTTGCCCTAGTAGCAATCGAGACCCTTGTTCCCGTAGTTAGCTGAACTACGTTTTGCTCTGATTCTCATTCCAGATGAGATACATAGGCATAAGACGCGATGTCTTAGCGAGCACACTTCTCTCTAACCCATAGGTAGTCGAGCTACGAAGACTCTGATTCTCATACTCAGATGAGATACGTATGCAGTGGATGCGACATCCGTGAGAGTCATTTTATTTTGACCCTCTTTTAGTAAATAGTACATTAGATATTACACACACCCTTTAGACAAGAACAACAAGAGTGGATCATGTAGAGTACTATGGATGTGTAGAGGTGCTAATACCTTCCCTTCGCATAATCGACTCCCGAACCCAAGATTTGGTTGCGAGACCTTGTCTTTTCCTTTCCTTTCTCCAGGTTTACTTCGAGCGTTTCCTTTCCCTCCTTTGGGATAAATAACACACGGTGGCGACTCTTCTGTCATTTCTTTTTTTCGCCGGTTGTCTCTTTTTCGCATTTAGGTTGCGACACTTTGCACTTTTCAAAGTCCATGACCTTGAATTTCACCGGGATATTAACATTGGGGACCAAGCAGAGTTCAACAACACTCTTCCTAAACAAGTCTTTCCCTCTCAGAATCTTCAACTCTTTGTGCAACTCTAGGAATTGATCTTTCATCTCATCCATCTTCTCTTACACATCTAGACCTTCAGATGGATCAGAGTGGTAGATAGTGTTCTCAACACGAGGAAGGGTGTGAAAAATCGGAGTAGGTATTGACATGATCGGGCTAGATGCTGATAGAGAAACAAACATGGGCGCATACCCTTCTGGCATAAAATTTGGTGGCATTCCCCAAGGGAACCCAACAGGAATATCAAGAATGGATTGGCTGGCAGCAGTAACAGAAACAGATGCGGAAGCAATCTCAGAAATAACGGTCTTGTGAGGAGGAGGAGTTACAGGAGTTGGTGATGACTGATTTTGGCCAACAATCACTGATTCCATCAGCGCCGTAAGTCTGGAAATCTCATCCTTCAGCTCTCAGTTCTCTTACTCTAGATGCTCCATTCTCTTCGGTTGATTAGCAGGAGTATTATAGCGCCGAGTCAGCTTGGCTGATGCACAGAAGAAGAACTGATAAGACATCTGACGACAGAAACCTGTTATGCAAATGATGCATGAAATGCAATGTTTTTTATTGTATTTAATGTCAAGGAACATATGAAGTCCTATTTTCAAATATATATAATAACAATTTGATTGATCATAAAATCTCTTTTTATTCATAAAATTTTGGAAGGATTACACTGAGTACAATTTCAAAAACCAAAGTACAAATACAAGAGAAAAGGAAACTATCATCCTTAGGATCCCTAGCAACTGCATCAAATGATCTGGCTATGGGTGCATACTTCTTCCGGGTGCATACTTCTTCCGGGTGCATTGAATCTCGGACTCAAAGGATGTCTTTATCTGAGCCTTCTCAAGAACTAGATGATCAACAATCTTCTCCCAAGCACCAGAAAGCTGAGGCATACTAGAGGAAGACAGACCATCTGGCTCTCTCTGTCTCTTCACTGCTCGGTCTTCAAGAATCTCAATGAATGTATCCTTGAATTTCTACTCAAGCTGCAACTCTTCATGCTTTCGGCTTAAAGCATGGGACCTCTCTTCCCACATATCTTTGTCTTACTTCATCTTGGTGAGTGCGTCTTACAACTCCTCTACATCTTGGTTAGGGAGAGTTGATGGCTCAGCCACAACCACAAACATAGGTCTCTCACAGGCATACGACATCTTGAGCTCCAAAGCTCTTTTCTCCACCCAAATAGTGTAAGCATCCAAATCTATACAGTTGCATGGACCAAGCTCGGATCTTGTCTTCCTATGCACATTATGCCAAGCATGTATCATCGTTTTGTTCAAATGTTGGGGATCTTTACCCTCTTTATAGAATAGACCTTCCAACTGAGTGTTATTAGGTTTATCTCTCAAGGGGAACACAAGTTGACGATGAGTCAAAACAGGGTTGTAGTTGATTCCTCCTTGTGTACCAATGAGGGGAACATTAGATAACTCACCACAACTATCAATAATATCCAAGCTACTCAATGCAAAATCATACCAAAAAATATCATCATTAGTGAGAGACATAAGTCTCTGAAACCACCGTAGACATTATTTGTTCTCCAAAAAAGCAGGCGTCTGAGGCAAGTGAGAAATAAACCACTTGTACAGAAGAGGAATACAACATACAATAGTCCCACCACCTTTAGAATTCCTCAAATGCAAAGAGAAATACATGTCACCCAACAGAGTAGGAACATGATTCCCAATCAAAAAGATTCTAATGGAGTTAACATCAATAAAACCGTCAATGTTAGGGAACAAAGCTAGACTATAGATGAGCAATATAAAGATGACTTCAAAAGCATTCATACTACCGGCTTGAGCAAAGACAATAACTTTACCAATGAGGAACTCAAAGGATGACAACTTCCTTAGCTCTTTCAAATCAAGACATCTGAAACTGTACTTCTTAGTGTTCCTTCATCCATAATCCATGGTCTTAAAATATTTGCAAACAAGACCTCAGTTTCCTTGAAATTTACTTTTCCGTGATGAATGTCATGATGCACATGTATGCATAAATCCAACAACCACAAACAAGGGATCACGTACAAGGCAAACACAAACAAAGTTCAAGGGATGGATCAAATCATCATCAAGATCAATCATCCATTTTGGTGGATTATGGTTTTCACCTTATCAACATCCAAGTTCCATTGATATTGACAAGACTTGATCGGATCAACCGAGAATCAAAAGGGTTTATTATGAGTCACGAGCATGGAGTCAGGTTAATTATTATCCCAAAGGAGTGTACTAAGGATAAAAACTTGTAGATTATGTTCTAAAAAGTTCCCAGAGTCTTAATCCCATCTATCAGATATTATAGGTTAGGATGACTGACTCATGAACCCATAATATTCTCAAGAGAAACTCGTCGGAGGGTAGTATCACATAACAACTGTGATCAAGTCTACACCTAAAAAGTCTCCGCACTACGTCCTAAATAGGCCAAGTTGGGTTAAATGTTCTACGGTCCCCAGCTTCTCGGACCCCAAATCAGAGAAAGTAATGCCTATCCACAAATAACTTGTGTGACATTAGTAAATCCAAAAATGTCTCTACTGAGTCGATGGGTCTTAGGCCAACTTGTTAAGGACTACTCCACACAAGTTGAACATAACTATACCATCCTGCTATCTTAATTGCACTCAAGTTCGGGTTAGAACTTATCTCACCACACAGAGATCGCCAAGCACAACAGATAGATTATACCATACAAACAAATATACAAACATCAAATATAAAAATATATACACATAAACAAGTAGGCTAAACCCACTGAGGACTACTCCCCAACAAAGTCGCCACTTAATTTCTGTAGCGGTAAATTCATGACCATCAAGCTATGGATAAACTTGAGGTCAATAAAACCAGAGTCGCCACCATGCTTTTATTGTTTCCAAAGGAAAAAGGAAAAGTACGAACAAAACCCAAAGATAAGAAGTTTTCAAATCAAAACTAATAAAATTCCATAGATTACAGGTAAGGGAGTTGGTTACACAGAGGGAATGTGTTAACACCCAAAGTGTCCTAGGTACTCCTATGGGGCCCTTGTTTATGTATGCATGTGTTTTTGGTATAAAATATGTTTGATAAAATAGAGTGTGGGGATGAGAAAAGAATTCATTGATTATATTTTTGTGTTTGACAAGACCTTCAGACTTGTGCCTACGTACCAACATAAATATGAGGAATCAAAACCTCATAGTTCGTGGTAACAATTTCAAATGAGTTGGTGAATTGCCATTAACAAAAGTTAATAAGAGACGGCACAAAGGGGCCAAAACTTTGAGTGGAGTTGTTAGTTCTTTTTGTCTTTTGAAATCTTAAGTCAATATGATTAAGTTTATTTACAAATTTGATTTAAGAATGAGTTTGAAAATTCAATGGCATAAGGCCAAAGTTTCTATTTATTAAAACAAAGTCTAAGTTTGAAATCACAAGAAAAGAAAGTTTTTGAAAAGGGGGAGAGATTTTAAAATTTAAGAAGTGGGAGGAGATGAAGAGGCTATCCTAAGCACATATTTAAAAGTTAAGAGTTGAAAAGATCTGACCAATGGGATGCAATCCAACAGACAAGAATGTCATATAGAAACCCATTTTCCTTTGGACTTTAATCAAGCAATAATCAATAAGTAATGAGCAATATCCAGACATCATGAACATCAAGGCATCAAATAAAGATGGCCAAATCCAAGCAAGTAACTCCAAGAGCTAGCAATCTTTATTGTCTTCCCATGTATCAGATGAAATATTCCTTGATCAACTTAGAGAAAAACATCAAAGAAATGGGAGGAGATGAAGAGGCTATCCTAAGCACAAATTTAAAAGTTATGAATTGAAAAGATCTGACCAATGGGATGCAATCCAATATACAAGAATGTCATATAGAAACCCATTTTCCTTTGGACTTTAATCAAGAAATAATCAATAAGTAATGAGCAATATCCAGACATCATGAACATTAAGGCACCAAATAAAGATGGCCACATCTAAGCAACTAACTTCAAATGCTAGCAATCTTTATTGTCTTCCCAGGTATCAGATGAAATATTCCTTGATCAACTTAGAACAAGATAAAAATAACAATTAAACATGAAAATAGAGTAGCTGATGAATCAAAGAAATCCTCTAGTCTTGCATCAGATGAAAGTTACTATCAAAGATAGCTCAGTCTCAAAATGTTGGCATTGGTCAAGTCCTTTAGCACATGGAATGTTGCCTAATTCTAAGTCCAAAGCTCAGGTCAAGTTTAACAGTCCACTAGATGTTTTTTCGGGTTTTTGTTGTTATTAGGTATTTTCAGGTCCTTAGACCACAAACAAGATCAAAACACACAAACAATATATACAATCACAAGATATGGCTCAAATGAGCAAAGTGAAAAGGACATAAACATAAACAGGTTATATGAAATGTAAATGGCAATGAATGATAAAGAACTGAAATTTAAATTGCATAATAGTAAATGACTTGAAAGTAAAGCAATATTAACAAGAGTTAGTCAAATTTTAGTGGTGTTAGAGATGATTTTTTAATTGATTAAGTTATTCTTTGGAGAACACTCAACCATTCATTCACAAGTATGAATCCTTAAACCAAGACATCTTCCATGATAAGGGCTCCAACTTGGATATTTCAACATGTATGCCACTAGCTCTCATGAAAGGAAAACAGGTCAAGTCTCCATACAATGCCATGAAAAATGGGAGACTTACAATCTCACTTACTAGAATGATATGCCTTGAGCGTCAAATTTAGCTTTTTGTTAAGCAATCGTAATTAGACTTATGTAAAAGTCATAACTATCTGAGGTCGGGCAATAAAAATATAGGTGTTAATGCATGTTAGAGATTTGGTATGAAGAACCAAACTCCTAAAACATACCACACACTAAAAGAAAAGTCAAAAGGAAGGGACCTATCTCAGTCATACTTGTATTGATTCATCTGACACAAGGTGATTGATGAATCAACTAGCCTTTAGACATTAGAGATTTCATTGGTCAAATGAGGGAATATAAAAGAATAGTGATGAAGATGAAGAAGGAAGGGAAGATAGAAAAACAAATTGATCATGGGAGGAATTTCATCAAATCAAAACAATCCACTCATTTTCGGAGATGAAATGTACATTTCATCAATCCCCTAAATCAAATGGTTTTGATCCAACAAAAGTCAAATCAACCTTGACCAATGCCCAAACAAAAAGTCAAACATCACAAGACCATAAAAGTGGCTCAACAATATTTTTAAACAATTAATCAATTAAAAATCAATTTAAAAATGAATTAAAATGCATTTTTATTTGGTCAAAACCTCAATTCCCTTCAAAAGACTAAATAAATGGCCAAGGGATTTATCCTAGGTCAAACAAGGTTAAAGGACCTTAGACAAAAAAACTCACTATTTTTAAAATGTCAGAAGTATTTTTTAAACAATTAAAAATATGCACAAAAACATTTAACTCACGAAAATAATCAAAATTAATCCAAAAATTGATTTTAATTCAAAATGTGGAAGGGAAAAATATTTAAAGATTTTTTGTGAAAGTCCCACATTTTTTGGATTAAAAATGAAATTAATATGAATTAAACAAAATAAAGGGATTAAATGAAAAATCAGAAAAGAAAAAGAAATTCAAAAAAACAAGGCCCATCAGATATCCCTCATTAATTGAGGTGGCATATCTGATGGTCGCGCGCGCTATCCATGATACACCTCAGTCAAAGCATCACACACATGGTAATCAAAATGGAAGGCTGAGATTAAAACGTTGGAACCAGATCAGATGGCTTAGACATTGCCAACGCGCCCCCGGAGCCCTAGCTCCGGTCATCTTCTCCGGTGGATCTCATCGGACTGGTCCATCCTCAACCAAATGAAAAATGAAAAGTGAGTACATGTTTTTGAAGGAAAAATGCTCAGGAGCACGAATTTGACCTCCATTTCTTCCAATTCCACGTATACAGAAAGATACATGGATTTGAAATTCGAGGTTCATGATCTGAGTTGCATCGATTTGACCTCAAAGCAACTCAATCTTGTTGCCAACATTAGTAGGACTTCATCCAACCAAAAATCAAAGAGAATAGTGTAGAATTGAGAGCGAATCGAAGGCTCAAAGTTGTTAAAAAATCACCTTCGGGTAGCTTCAAATTGGCTTAATCTCGATTTGAATTTTCTTGATTCTTCCTCCTCCTGCTTGTAGTGATCAATTGAGATGAAAAAGGCTATGAGTCCTTGGAGTTTGAACTTCAAAACAGAATGTGAAATTCAAACTCGATTTCAAAGAAATCTTCAAGGAATTCTATGGTGTGAGGTTCTGAGTTCTCTTGGCAAAGCCTGGGAAAGGTGTGTGTGTGTATGTCATTTCTGAGGCAATGAGGTTGCTTAAATAGGCAATGAGATTCGTTTTTTCACCCTTTGAAAATTTGGCAAAATTAGCAAGTTGGTGCATGGATGCATGTGCAATGATTTGGGCCCAATTCATGATGCTATTACATTTCAATTCGTGCACAATTCTACCTACAACAATAACATGTAAGCATGCAAAAAGAAATGGATAATTGAATTCAAATTTTGCCAAAACAAATCTATGAAAGGAACCATGCACAAGTCCCTCAATATTGGTTCAAATTCGGTGATATTTGACGTTTTGGAAAGGTGGCATCAAGGGGAACAACTTTCATGTTGAACACCTTTCCATTTGAAGCTTGGATAATGATGAATTTTGAGGTGGAAATTTGGAAAATTAAACATAATTGAAAATTTTCTAAGTACCAAGTCAGATGTTCACTTCTTCCACCTTGAATAACTTTTTCTATGAGCTTCAAATGGAAAGATTTCCTTCATCAAAGTTGTATCTACTTCAAACCTATTCAATTTGGTCACAAATTTGACCTGATTTGGATTTGACATGAAGGAGTTATGCATTTTAGAAGTTGAGGAAACTTGCTTGTTCAAAGGTAATGGCGCAAAATGACCAATAATGTTTCCTCCTTGCATATGCCCTTGCAAGTTGAATTTGACGTTTCTCAAAGAATAAAAGTTGGAGAGTACATCTTTAAATGTATCATGAAACTTTTATGGCCTTCATATCATACAAATTGAGCAAGTTATGGTCCTTGGAAGTTGACCTCCTAACTAGGGCACATACAAAATGACCTATAATCTTTCAAAGCAAAACAAGATCTTGATGTCAACATTAAAGTTGTTTGAAATTTCATACGGAGTAACTTTGCTCTTTGAATCATTTTCATATGACAAATATTGTAGGACATAGGGCATAGTGAACCCCAGTTTTGACTAGTTGACTTTCTTTGGTCAACCACCTTGAACCAACTTGCAAACTCGAACTTATCTTGATCTTTTGGACTCGTGGAGGATCATATATACATAATATGTTGTATAATGAATTATCCCTTGATATATTTTATTAAATGTTGAAGAAACTTTCTAAGGAAGTCACACAAGATACCCAAATGAATTAGGGCTTCCAAGGCAAACAAGCTTCAAAGTCTTGATGAATTCTTGATCAAACTAATAAATGAAGATCATGGGGACCCATATATGATGTCTATAATCAATGTTAACCATCTCTCGATTTATCTCCTTGCATTGAGGGTCTCAAACCCTAGTTGTGAGCTTGATTAGGCATTGGTGGATGCACACACTACCTACAAAAGAAACAAAGTTATACATAGACATATTTTTGGTACTTTGGTTAGTGAATAATGAAAAACAATGTATGATACAATCAAATGTTCTTGGTGATCTCTCCCAATGCAAACCCAGTGAATGAGAGGTAAAAAGGATGCCAAGGTGTCATCCCAAAGCCAATGCAAATGATGAGATAACATGAGGGATCTTACAGATATCCTGGAACCTTTATTTAGTCTCCAGGTCCCTGTTTGAGTCAGATTCGGTTATGTTTGCCTTGGAATTGGTTTATTTAGCAATTTCTAAGGAGAATTTGATGATTATTAAGGAGTGTGACGGTCTTTGGTTTCTTCCAACAAGTCACATCACCCCCATCAATTTGCTCAAATCCTTATTCAGAGTTTAATCTCTTGAATCCCCGATGGAGTTTGTATTCTGATAATAGTTTCCCTCCTTCCCGATAATTTTTGCTTCTGAGCAATATTGATTTTGTCCTCTGCAAGGTTGTCTCCCATTTGACATGGTGTTGACTTAAAATTCCTCGCAACATTGACTTGTTTGGATCCTCAGCAGATCCTTCTCTATCCTTCGCATGTTTGGTTGATCATCCTTCAGTAGTGCTCTCTCCCCTCGTGGAGTTTGCCATAATTGATTAAGAACATGTTATCCATGTCTTCCCCATCCAGAGTTGAATTATTCAGAGCTAGATGATTTATTTTCATCCCTAGCATATTCTCTAGTTGGTGTTCCCATCTTGTTCAGATTGGCTAAGTGTTTTGTAGTGATGATTCAAATCATCATTATTTGTATCCTTTGTGCTGTTTTTCCAAAATAATCATAATCACATACTTGTTTATGCATAGATCATAACATCAGGTATTTCATTGTGCATTTTATCGCATCGATTTTTCTTATGATCCGCTGTTTTAGTGATATTATTTCCCGATGCAGATTTGGTGTGTCTATCCTCCTTAAATTGTAGAAGGTCAACCCCTTAAGCAGAAAGAGTTTATCCTTTCTCATTTCCTATTGAGTTATTTCCTCGTGGATGATGATTATTTCAGTTTCCTCCCTAGTTTATTATCTTGATGGAACCATTCCCCCTGAGTTATATCCTCGTTGGGTTGAGTATTTGATTGATCGTTTCTTTCTAGTTCTTGCCTAGATAGATGTTTTGGTCTCCAAGAGTCTATTGCCCAATAACTGGTAATATTCTTCTTGATGTTTGAGTAAATTACCTTTACCCAATACCCGGTAAAATGTAATCTACCTTCTTTGTTTTCCCCAGTGGATTGGTTTTCACGTTTCCCCGTTAAGTCTATCCTTGATATGTTTGTCCTAACTGGTGACAGATATTCTTTCCTTCTGGTTTTCTACCCAGTAAAAAAGTTAGTTGTAATCCCTATTGTATTCCCCACAGAGTCTATCCTTGATATGTTCACTTTAACCGGTGACAAATTTTGTCTTCTCCTTGGTATTCTACCCAGTAACTGGTAGTTGTAATTCCTACTTTCCCCTGCTGAGTCTATCCTTGATATGTTCATCATGAACGGTGACAAATACTCTCTCTTTGGTATTCTACCCAGTAACTGGTAGATATAATTCCTATTTCTCCCCGACTGTTTATCCTTGATATGTTTACCCTAACCGGTAAAGGATATTCTTCCTCATTCCCTGGTGGTCTATCCTTGATATGTTCATCCTAATCGATGACAGATATTCTTCCTTTGAGTTTATCCTTGATATGTTCACTTTAACTAGTGACAAATACTCTCTCTTTGGCCTTCTGCCCAGTAACAGGTAGTTGTAAATCCTATTTAATCTTTTCTCCCCAGTAGGTTATTCTTACCCAGTAACCGGTAACGAATACACCTTTTTTTCCTCAGCAAGTCATCCTTGATATGTTTACCCTAACCGATAACGGATGTCCCTTTGTCAGAGTGTATTATCTTCTTACCCAGTAACGGGTAGTATATAGTATATCTCTTTTACTCCTGTGTTGAAGTTCATTCTTCCCTAGTTGAGTTTGAGCGTAAATTTCCTCAGTGAAGTCGCCATCCCCTGCAGATAACCTTATCCTCGAACTGAGTCTTTCCGTTGATTTATTTTCATGGACATCCCCTCGCGTCTTCCAACAGTTTTTCAAGTCGTAGCATGGCATACACATAGCCTTTTATCCCCTAGAGTCTCTATCTCCTCAGTAAGTTTTCCTTACGGAATGCATCATGCTCCTTTGGACTTTCAGTCTCTCCGAATTCTTTTCCTTTGTGACAATATATTCCCCACAAAGATTACTTTAACATTCATATCGTATGCATAATGAGGTATCTTAAGGACCAAAATTTGTTTCTTGATGTTGTTATTTAAGTCCATTCTACTGAGTTAATACAAAGATTTTAACCTTCACATCCTCAGTTAGAATGTCCTTAAATAGGGGTAGCTGTAAGATCCCAATTTTGACCTTAAGATCCCTCATGCTATCTCATCATTTGCATTGGCTTTGGGATCACACATTGGTATCCTCCTTAACCCTCTTTCATTGGGTATGCATTGAGAGATATTACCAAGCATATATGATTGTATCATACTTTGCTTTTCTTTGTTTACTAACCAAAATACAAAAAATATGTCAATGTATAGCTTTATTTCGTTCGTAAGTTGTGTGTGCATCCACCTGTGCCTCATCAAGCTCACAACTAGGGTTTGAGACCCTCATGACAAGAGACCAATCAAGGAATAGTTCACAATGGTTCTAAACATCATATATAGATCTCCATGATATTCATTTATCATTTTGATCAAGAGTTTATTAAGAATTTGAAGCTTGTTTTCCTTGGAAGCCCTAATTCATCTGGGTATCTTGTGTGACTTCCTCATCAAGTTTCTTAAAAAATTGGTCAAAAATATAGAGATATACTTCATTATAGATCATCTTATGCATATATGATCCTCCACGACTCCTAAATATCAAGAGAACTTCAAGTTTGCAAGTTGGTTCAAAGGGTTTGACAAGAGAAAGTCAACTGGTCAAAATTGGGGTTCCCTAGACCCTATCTCCTACAATTTTTTCCATATGAAAATTATTCCAAGATGAAAGTCATTTTTTATACTTCATTAAGAGCTATTTTTCCTTGGAAAGTCATTTTTTATGGTGAAAGATTACAGGTCATTTTGTGTGTGCCCTAGTTAGGAAGTCAACTTCCAAGGACCATAACTTGCTCAATTTTCAAGATATGAATGTCATCCAAGTTTCATGATCAATTTCAAGATGTCCTCTACAACTTTGTTTCTTTTATAAATGTCAAATTCAACTTTAAAGGGCATGTTCCAAGAGGAAACATTATAGGTCATTTTGGGCCATTACCATTGAACAAGCAATTTTCCTCAACTTCTAAAATGCATAACTCCCTCATGCTAAATCCAAATGATATCAAATTTGTGACCAAATTGAAGAGGGATGAAAGACACTTTTTCCATTTTAAGCTCATAACAAAAGTAATTCAAGATGGAAGAAGTGGTCATTTGACTTCGTACTTAGAAACTTTTCAAATATGTTTGATTTCTCAAACTTCCACCTCAAAATTCATCATGATCCAAGCTCCAAATGGAAAAAGTGTTCAACATCAAAGTTGTTCCCTTGATGTCACCTTTCCACAAAGTCTAAGATCACCTCATTTGCACCAAGATTGAAGGACTTGCGCATGGTTTCTTTCATGGGTTTATTTTGGCAAAATTTGAATTCAAATAACTATTTCCTATTGCGTGCTTACATGTTATTGTTTCAATACTCAATATGCACGAATTAGAGTTGAATTACATCATGAATTGGGCCTAAGTCATTTCCCATGCATCCATGCACAAATGTTACTAATTTTGGCAAATTATCAAAGGGTGCAAAAAGGAATCCTATTGCCTATTTAAACAAGCTCATTGCTTTAGAAATGACACACACACATTGCCCAAGCTTTTCCAAGAGATCACAGAACCTCACACCATAGAATACCTTGAGGATTTCTTATAAATCAAGTTTGAACATCACCTTCTGTTTTGAGGTTCAAACTTCAAGGATTCATTGCCTTTTTCATCTCAATTGATCACTGCAAGCAAGAGGAGAAAGAACCAAGCAAATTCAGATAGTTATCAAGCCAATTTGAAGCTACCTGAAGGTGATTTTTTAGAAACTTTGAGCCTTCAATTATCTCTCAATTATTCACTACTCTCTTTGATTTTTGGTTGGCTAAAGTCCTACCAATGTAGGCAAAAAGATTGAGTTGCTTTGAGGTCAAATAGAAGTAACTCAGATCATGAACCTCAAATTTCAAATCCATGTATCTTTTAATATACTTGGAATTGGACGAAATGGATGTCAGATTCCAGCTCCTGAGCATTTTTTGTTTAAAACCATCTCCTTACTTTTCATTTTTGTGATGGTTTATGGTGGCACCTTCCAAACCAACTGATTCATCTGAACTGTTTTAATTCTGGCCTTTCCTTTTGATTTCCACGTGTGTGATGCATTGACTCAAGTTCAGCACGGAACGCGCGCCCTTGGCTATCAGATCTGCCATCTCAATTAATAAGGGAGATCTGATGGGCCTCGTTTTTTCTAATTTCTTTTTATTTTCTGAATTTCCATTTAATCTCTTTATTTTATTTAATTCACAGAAATTTCATTTTTAATCCAAAAAATATGGGACTTTCACCAAAAATCTTTAAATATTTTTCTTTTCCATATTCTGAATTAAAATTATTTTTGGGATTAATTTTTGTATTTTTCATGAATTAAATGTTTTGTGCATATTTTTAATTGTTTAAAAATACTTTTGACTTTTCAAAAATAGTGAAAATTTTTGTCTAAGGTCCTTTGACCTTGTATGAGCTAAAATAAATCCCTTGGCCATTTATTTGGTGTTTTGAAGGGATTTGAGGTTTTGTCCAAATTAAAATGCATTTTAATTCATTTTTAATGTGATTTTTAATTGATTAAATGTTTAAAAATTATATTGAGCCATTTTTATGGTCATGTAATGTTTGACATTTTGTTTGGGCCTTGGTCATAGTTTATTTGACTTTTGTTTGATCAAAACCGTTGGATTTAGGGGATTGATTAAATGTACATTTCATCTCTCAAAATGAATGGATGGTATTGATCAGATGAAATTCCTTTCATGATCAATTTGTGTTTCTATTTCCCCTTCCCTCTTCGTCTTCATCCCTATTCTTACCCATTCCCTCATTGACCAATGAAATCTCTAATGTCTGAATGTTAGTTGATTCATCAATGACCATGTGTCAGATGACTCAATACAAGTCTGACTGAGATAAGTCCCTCCCATTTTTCTTTTAGTCTGTGGTATGTTTTAGGAGTTTGGTTCGTTGTACCAAATCTCTAACATGCATTAACACCTATATTTTTATTGCCCGACCTCAGATAGTTATGACTTCTACATAAGTCCAATTACGATTGCTTAACATAGAGTGAAATTTGTCCCTCAAGGCATAACATTCTAATAAGTGAGATTGTAAGTCTCCCATTCTTCATAGCATTGTATGGAAACTTGACATTTTTTCCTTTCATGAGAGATAGTGGCATACTTGTTGAATTATCCAAGTTGGAGCCCTTCTCATGGAAGATGTCTTGGTTTAAGGATTCATACTTGTGAATGAATGGTTGAGTTTCTCCAAATAATGACTTAACCATTGATTAACTCTTATTCTTTATGCTTTTACTTTCAAGTCATTTACTTTATGCAATTTAAATTTCAGTCATTTATCATTCAGTTCCATTTACATTTCATGCAACTTGTTTATGTTTCAGTCCTTTTCACTTTGCTTATTTGAGCCATATCTTGTGTTTGTATATTTATTTGTGTGTTTTGATTTCGTTTGTCGTCTTAGGACCTTAAAATACATAATAACACAAAAACCCTAAAAAACATTTGGTGGACTATTGGGACTTGATCTGACCTTTTGGACTTAGAACTAAGCAACATTCCCTGTGCTAAAGGACTTGGTCAATGTCAACATCTGAGACTGAACTATCTTTGACTAAGACTTCATATGATGCAAGACTTTGGATCTCTTTGATTCATTTGCTACTCTGTCTCTATGCTTAATTGTTATTTTGCATTGCCCATGTCTGATGTTTTGTTCTGAGTTGATCAAGGAATATTTCATCTGATACATTAGAAGATACTGAAGATTGCTACCTATTGGAATGCTTGCTTAGATATGGCTATCTTTATTTGATGCCTTGATCTTCATGATGTCTGGATATTACTCATTGCTTTTTACTTATTGCTTGATCAAAGTCCAAAGGAAAATGGGTTTCTATTTGACATTCTTGTCTGTTGGATTGCATCCCATTGGTCAGATATTTTCAACTCTTAACTTTTAATTTTTTCCTAGGTTAGCCTCTTCATCTCCTCCCACTTCTTTAATTTTAAAATCTCTCCCTCTTTTCAAAACTTTCTTTGCTTGTAATTTCAAACTTAGAGATGTTTTAATGATTAGAAACTATGGTCTTATGCATTTGAATTTTTAAACTTCTTCTTAAATCAAACCTGTAAATAAACTTAATATTGACTTAAATTTCAAAAGGACAGAAAAAGAACTAACAACCCCATTCAAATCTATGGATTTTTATGCCCCTTTTGCTTAAACTTTTTTGATAAAATCAAATCACCAACTTCTTTCAAATTTTTACCACGAACTACGGGGTTTTGATCCCTCATTTTTTTGTTGGTACGTAGGCATAAGATTGAAGGTCTTGTCAAACACAAAAATATAATCAATGAATTCTTTTCTCATCCCCACACTTTATAAATATAATCAATGAATTCTTTTTTCATCCCCACACTCTATATTTTATCAAGCATCATTTATACCCAAAAACATATGCACACAAAAAGGCCCCCCTAGGAGTACCTAGGATACTTTGGGTGTTGTAGTGGTAAATTCATGACCATTAAGCTATAGATAAGCTTAACGTCAATAAAACCAGAGTCGCCAATGCGCCTTTATTATTTCCAAAGGAAAAGGGAAAAGTACGAACAAAACCCAAAGATAAGAAATTTTCAAATCAAAACTAATAAAATGCCAGAGATTACAAGTAAGGGGGTTGGTTACTTAGAGGGAAGGTGTTAGCACCCAAAGTGTCCTAGGTACTCCTAGGGAGCCTTTTTTGTGTGTGTGCATATGTGTTTGGTATAAAAGACGTTTGAGTAAAATAGAGTGTGGGGGTGAGAAAAGAATTCATTGATTATATTTTTGTGTTTGACAACACCTTTGGACTTGTGCCTACATACCAACATAAAAATGAGGGAGCAAAACCTCGTAGTTCGTGGTAAAAATTTCAAATAGGTTGGTGAATGGCTTTTAATAAAAGTTTAATAAGACGAGGCACAAAGGCCCAAAAATTTGAATAAAGTTATTAGTTCTTTTTGTCTTTTAAAATTTAAGTCAGTATGATTAAGTTTATTTATAAATTTGATTTAAGAAAGAGTTTGAAAATTCAATAGCATAAGGCCAAAGTTTCTAATTATTAAAAAAAGTCTAAGTCAGAAATCACAGCAAAGAAGGTTCTTGAAAAGGGGGGGAGATTTTGAAATTTCAGAATTGGGAGGAGATGAAGAGACTATCCTAAGCATAAATATAAAGTTAAGAGTTGAAAAGATCTGACCAATGGGATGCAATCCAACAGACAATAATGCCATATAGAAATCCATTTTCCTTTGGACTTTAATCAAGCAATAGTCAATAAGCAATGAGCAATATCCAAACATCATGAAGATCAGGGCATCAAATAAACATAGCCACATCTAAGCAAGCATTGCAGTAGCTAACAGTCTTCATTGTCTTCCAATGTATCAGATGAAATATTCCTTGATCAACTCAGAACAAAGCATCAGACACAAGATCAAAATAACAATTAAGCACCAAGACAGAGTAGTAGATGAATCCAAACAATTCCCAAGTCTTGCATCAGATGAATGCACAGTTTAAAATAGCTTAGTCTCAAGATGTTGGCATTGGCCAAGTCCTTTTTGCACAAGGCATGTTGCCTAATCCTAAGTCCAAAAGTTCAGATCAAGTTCAACAGTCCACCAGATGTTTTTTAGGGTTTTTCTAGTTATTAGGTATTTTAAGGTCCTAAGACCACAAACAAAATCAAAAACACAAACAATATATACAATCACAAGATATGGCTCAAATGAGCAAAGTAAAAAAGGACATAAACATAAAAAAGTTATATGAAATGTAAATGGCAATGAATGATAAAGGACTGGAATTTAAATTGCATAATAGTAAATAACTTGAAAGTAAATAAATATAAACAAGAGCTAGTCAAATGTTAGTTAAAAGTTAGGCAAGTGTTAGTGGTGATTTTAATTGATTAAGTCATTCTTTGGAGAACACTTAACCATTCATTCACAACTATGAATCCTTAAATAAGGACATATTTCTTGATAAGTGTAAGACCCCAATTTTGACCCTAAGATCCCTCATGCAATTTCATCATAAGCATTAGCATTGGGATCATACCTTGGCATCCTCCTTACCCCTCTTTCATTGGGTTTGTTTTGGGAGAGATCACCCAACACTATGTGATTGTATCATACTTGTATATTATCATTTTACTAAACAAAATACCAAAATATGTCTTTGCATTTGCCTAACTCTTTTGTCGGTAGGGCATGATCTCCATTGATCTATCAAGTTCATATCTAGGGTGTGAGACCCTCATGACAAAGAGCACAACCATGAATTGATTCAAGAATGGTTATGATCATCATGTATGAGTTCCATTGAATCCTACATGTTATATTGATCAAGTTTTCTTCAAGAGTTTGAGGGTGATTTGCCTTGGAAGCCCTAGTTTGACTAGGTATCTTGAGTAACTTCTCCAACAAGCTATCTAACCAATTGATCAAATATCTCAAGGGACACTTAAAAATTCATCATATTATGCATATATGATCTACCATGATCCAAAAAAGTCCAAAGAATTTAAGGTTAGCAAGTTGGTTGATGGTGGTTGGCCAGATGAATTCATTAGATCAAAACTTGGTCTCCCTATACCCTATCTAGTTTTTCTTGTTGAGACCAAGATCTAGTTTTTCTTGGAAAATCATTTTCTATGTTGAAACATTATAGGTCATTTTGTCTAAACCCTAATTTGAAAGTCAACTTACCAAGGACATAACTTGATCAATTTTTATGATATGAAATATTTCCAAGTTTCAAAATCAAATTCAATATTTCTACTTCAACTTTGATGTTTGGAGTTAGAGCTAATTCAACTTTTATGAGAATTTGATATGAAGTTACATTATAGGTCATTTTTGACCTATACCATTGAACAAATGATTTTTCCAAACTATAAAAATGCATAACTCTATCATTCCATATCCAAATGACATTAAATTGGTGACCATGTTTAAGGTCATTGAAAGAGATACAACTTTGTTGAAGACACTTTTCTCATTTGAAGCTCACATAAAAAGTAAAGCAAGGTAGAATATTAAGATATATGGCTTGACACTTAGAAAAAATTTCAACATGTTGAAATTTCCAAATTTCCACCTCAAAATTCTCCATGTTCCATGCTCCAAATGAAAAAGTATTGAACATCAAACTTGTTCCCCTTGATCTAACCTTTCCAAGAAGTCAAATTTCATCCATTTTGGACAAGATTTGAATGGGCTGCGCATGGCTTGACAATTGCGTCATCATTTGGAAAAAATCAAACTTCAAGCTTCCATGTACAATTGCCTAGCACTCCAATTTGATTTTAGACTTGTTCACACTCAATTAAGAATCAAATGTAATGATCTCATGGGCCTGTACACACCCATGCACACATGCATCACTCATTGCCAATTTTGGAAACTCAATTGTAAGGTGCAAATATCATGTGATTCAGCTATAAATAGAGCACCCTAGGCTCAGAATTAAGGACTCCTTCGCGCCAGCTTTGACCCAAACACCAAACCCTTCCATTTGAGAGGATAATCCGGAGAATTTCCTTTGGAAATTGAGTTTGAATCTCACTGTTTTGAGATTCAAAACTCCAGGGATCCAAGACCTTTTGTGCATTCTAATCTACTTCTACAAGCATCCTGAGCAAGATCAAGCACAAGCCAAAGCAAGAACAAGTGAATCCAGACCTGCATTGAAGGTATTTTCTAGAAAATTTCATCTCTTCGATTCTCTCTCAATTCTATTCAATTCTATTGGATCTTTGGTTGTCTGAAGTCCTACCAATTGTGGCAAGAAGATTGAGTTGCTTAGAGGTCAAATCGAAGAAACTCAGTTGACACACCTCAAAATTCAACTCCTCGTATCTTTTTATATATTTGGAGTTAGTTGAAATTGAGGTCAGATTCGTGCTCTACGCCATTTTTTCTTTCAGATCATGTCCTCCTTTTTAATTTCTTGATGGTGATGCTTGAACCAGTCCGACCAGGGTCACAAAAGGCCTAACATTCTAGTTAATGAGATTGTAAGTCTCCCCTCTTTCATGGTATTGTATGGAAACTTGGCCTTTTTTCCTTCCTTTGGAAGATGTCTTGGCTCAAGGATCCATGCTTGTGATAAGTGGGTTGTGTGTTCTCCAAAGAATGTCTTAAATGAAAAGCAAAAGCAAAATAATACTAACTTCTAACTCATTAACAACTAACTTTTAATTTCAAGCCATTTACTTTAATGTCATTTAATTCTAGCCTCAATTCATTTGCCATTGTTCATACCATTCTAATTGTTTATGTAAATTCAATTTTCACTTTGTCTACTTGGACCATATTGTGTGATATATCTTATTTGTGTATACTTTGCTTGTTTGTGTGGTCTTTGACCATTAATGTACATAATAACAACAAAAAACCTAAAAAAAAATTGTGTGGACTATTGGATTGATCTTGGACAAATGGACTTAGAACTTAGGCAACATCCCTATGCTAAAGGACTTGGCCAATGCCAACTTTCTGTGAAACCAAGTGCTTGCAATTTGAAACTTCATTTGGTACATCATTCAAGATCCCTCTGAGTTCATCTACAACATGATCATTATGAAGCTGTTATTTTAAACATGTGACTTGTGGAATTCATCTGGTACATGGGCTAATTTTGAAGAAGATCATGGAATGGCTAAAGCTTGGATGTGGCTATCTTTATTTGATGCCTTTGCTATTCAAGATGATATAATTGTGCATTTGTATGTTGCTTGATTCTAAATGTCCAAGGGAGTTCTGGGTTTCAATTGACATTCATGTCTATTGGATTGCTACCCATTTGGTCAGATATTTTCAACTCTTAACTTTTAATTTTGTGCATAGGACTAGTCTTTTCATCTTTTCCCTATTTCTTTAACTTCAAAATCTCTCCCTCCCTTTTCAAAATCTTCTTTGATTGAACTGATTTTGTTCTAAACTTTGACCATTTTGCAAAAAGATAGAAACTTTGGCCCTATGCCATTGTATTTCAAACTTCTTTTCTTAAATCAAATTTGTAAACAAACTTAACTATACTTGACTTAGACTTTCAGAAAAGCCAAAAATAACTAACTCATTCAAACCATTTTAGGTCTTTGTGCCTTTCAAACTTAATTTCTGTTAAAAGGCAATGCATTCACTTTGAAATTTGTATCACGAACTACGAGGTTTTGATCCCTCATTTTATGTTGGTACATAGACACGAGTCCGAAGGGCTTGTCAAACACAAAAATATAATTAATGAATTCTTTTCTCATCCCCCCAATCTATTTGTTTGTAAACATTATTTTTGTACTAAATACATATGCACACAAAAATAGCTCCCTAGGAGTACCTAGGACACTTTGGATGCTAACACCTTCCCTTTGTGTAACCAACCTCCTTACCTGTAATCTCTGACATTTTATTAGTTTTGATTTGAAAACTTCTTACTTTTGGGTTTTTTTCGTACTTTTTCCCTTTTCTCTTGGAAACAATAAAAGTGCGGTGGAGACTCTTGTTATTTGATGTCTAGCTTACCCATACCTTGATGATCATGAATTTACCGCTACAATAAGGGCTCCAACTTGGATAATTCAACAAGTATGCCACTAGCTCCCATGAAAGGAAAAAAGGTCAAGTCTCCATACAATGCCATGAAGAATGGGAGACTTACAATCTCACTTACTAGAATGTTATGCCTTGAGGGTCAAATTTAGCTTTATGTTAAGCAATCGTAATTGGACTTATGTAGAAGTCACAACTATCTGAGGTCGTACAAAAAAAATTTAGGTGTTAATGCATGTTAGAGATTTGGTATGAAGAACTAAACTCCTAAAACATACCGCACACTAAAAGAAAAAGATCAAAATGGAGGGACCTATCTCAGTCACACTTGTATTGATTCATTTGATTCAAGGTCATTGATGAATCAATTAGCCTTTAGACATTAGAGATTTCATTGGTTAAATGATGAAATGGGGAAGAATAGGGATGAAGATGAAGAGGTAGGGGAAAATAGAAACACAAATTGATCATGTGTAGCGGTAAATTCATGACCATCAAGCTACGGGTAAACTAGACGTCAATTAAACCGGAGTCGTCACCGTGCTTTTATTGTTTCCAAGGGAAAAGGGAAAAGTACGAAAAAAACCCAAAAATAAGAAGTTTTCTAATCAAAACTAATAAAATGCTAGAGATTACAGATAAGGGGGTTGGTTACACAGAGGGAAGGTGTTAGCACCCAAAGTGTCCTAGGTACTCCTAGGGAGCCCTTTTTTTGTGTGCATATGTCTTTTGGTATAAAATGATGTTTGCAATAAATAGAGTGGAGGGATGAGAAAATAATTCATTAATTATATTTTTGTGTTTAAAAAGCCCTTCCGACTTGTGCCTCCATACCAACATAATATGAGGAATCAAAACCTCGTAGTACGTGGTAACAATTTCAAAGTCAATGCATTGCGTTTAACAAAAATCTAAGTTTAACAAAGGCCAAAAAGGCCTAAAAAAGGTTTGAATGAATGTTAGTTCTTTTTTTATTTTGAACATTTAAGTCAGGTATAGTTAGGTTAATTTACAAGTTTGATTAAGAAAAGAATTTAAAAATTCAGTGGCATAAGGCCAAAGTTTCTAATTTGCAATATGGTCTAAGTTTAGAAAACACAAACAAAGAAGATTTTGAAGGAGAGAGATATTTAAAATTAAAAAAGTGTAGAAGAGATGAAGAGACTAATCCTAAGCAAAAATTAAAAGTTAAGAGTTGAAAAGATCTGACCAATGGGCTACAATCCAATAGACAAGAATGTCATATAGAAACTCAAATTTCCCTTGGACTTTAGAATCAAGCAATATAAATACACAAATAGCAAGATGAAGAGCAAGGAATCAAATAAAGATAGCCACATCCAAGCTTAGAAACTTCATGATCTTCTTCATAATCTCCCATGTATCAGATGAATTCAAAGATAGGCACTAGGCACAGGCTAAAAGTAACAGCTTCAATAAGACCATGTAGCATATGAACTCAGATGGGATCACAATACTTGCTTCATATGAAGTTTCAAATCACAAGCACTTGGTTCCATGAAATTTGGCATTGGCCAAGTCCTTTTGCATAGGGCGTGTTGCCTATTTATAAGTCCAATGTCTCAGAGCAATCCAACAGTCAACACAAATGTCTTTTAGGGTTTTTGTTGTTATTATGTACATTAAGGTCAAAAGACCACAAACAAAAACTAGTATATACAATCACAATATAATCACAAGATAAGGCTCAATTGAGCAAAGTGCAAATGACATTAAAGTAAACAAGTTGAATGGTATGAATAATGGCAAATGAATAAAAACTTAAAATTAAAGTGCATAAAAGTAAATGACTTGAAATTAAATGATAGTTGTTAGTTTATTATAATTTAGTATTGCTTTTGCTTTTGTTTTGTTTAAGTCATCCTTTGGAGAACACTCAACCCACTATTCACAAGCATGGATCCTTGAACCAAGATATTTTCCAAAGGAAGGAAAAATTGCCAACTTTCCATATAATACCATGAAAGAGGGGAGACTTACAATCTCAATTACTAGAATGCTATGCCTTTTGTGTCAACAATTTAGTGTTATGATAAGCAATCGTAATTGGAGTTAGGTAGAAGTCACAACTATTTGAGGTCGGGCAATAGAAATTTTAGTGTTAATGAATGTTAGAGATATGGTATTATGAACCATACTCCTAAAACATACCACACTTAAAAAGAATATGCAAAAGGGGTGAACCTAATCTCATCCACACTTATGTTAATTTTGAAATCAACTAGCCTTAGGACATAGAGACATCATAGGTCCATGAAATGAATGAGAATAGAATGAGATTGAGATGAACAGGGAGGGGAAAATGGAATCAACACAAATTGGTCAAAGGAGGACTTTTATCAAATTAAAATCATTCATTCATTTTGTAATATGAAATGTACATTTCATCAATCCCCCAAATCCAATGATTTTAAATTAACAAAGTCAGATCAATCTTGACCAAGGCCCAACAACACAAGTCAAACTCAACAATTCAATATCAAAAGCTCAACACAATTTATTTTGCATTTAAACAATTAATATCAAATAAATAATGCATTAAATTAAATTATGGTTGGTCAAAATCCTAAAACCTCATCAAAACACAAAATAAATGGCCATGAGATTTATCATAGGTCAAACAAGGTCAAAGGACCTTGGAGAAAAAATTTCATTAGTTTTGGAAACTTAAAACTATTTTTAAACAATTAAAAATAATCACAAAAACAATTAAATCATGAAAAATATTAATAATGATCCAAAAAGTAATTTTAATTTAGAAAATGAAAGAGGAATTTATTTAAATTCTTTTCGTGAAACTCTCATATTTTTTGGATCAATAATAAAATTAGTATGAATTAATGAAAATAAACCAAATAAAAAAAACAACGCGGACCACTTGTTCTCCCTCATTAATTGAGGTGGTAGATCAAGTGGCTCCTAGCACGCGTTCCATGGTGGACACAAGTCAAAGCGCTGCAGGGAAGGTCTCCTTCTCCGGTGAGCTTCACTGGACTGGTTCACTCACAACCATCACCAAAATTAAAAAGAAGGACATGAATTTAAAGTAAAAATGTTCAGGAGCTCAATTTGGCCTTAATTTCTCCTAACTCCAAGTATATTAAAAGATACAGGGAGTTGAGTTTTTAGGTGTATGATCTGAGTTGCTTCGATTTGACCTGAAAGCAACACAATCTTTTTGCCTACATTGGTAGGACTTCAGACAACCAAAGATCAAGAAGAATTATGGAGAATTGAGTGAGAATCGAAGAGATGAAAATTTCTAGAAAATACCTTATATGTAGGTCTGTATTCAATCGATCTTGCTCTTGCTTGCTATTAATCTTGCTCAGGACACTTGATAGAGTGGAATTGGTGAAGAAAAGGCATAAAACTCTTGGAGTTTTGAATCTCAAAACAGTGGAGATTCAAACTCAATTTCTAATGGAAATTCTCAAGATTATCTTTTAAATGAGAGGGTTTGAAGGTTCGGAATCAAAGTTGGCACACAGGGTCCTTAATTCTGATGGCAAGGGGTTCTATTTATAGCCATATGGATTGATATTTGCACACTTGAAATGAAGATCCAAAAATAGCAATCTACATTGCATGGGTGCATGGGCGTGTGATAGGCCCATGTAATCACTCCTTTTGTTCCATAATTGAGTACAAACATTGCTGAAGTCATGTTGGAAAGCTATGCAATTGTGTATGAAAGTTTCAAGCTCACTTATGCCAAATGGTCATCCATGTTCAATCCATGCACAAGTCACTCATATCTTATCCAAATGGGATGAAAATGAACTTTTTGGAAAGGTTTGATTAAGAGGAACAACTTTCATGTTGAATACTTTTTTACTTGAATCTTGGATCATGATGAATTTTGAGGTGGAAGTTGGGAACATCAAAAATGTCAAAAAAATTCTACGTGTCAAAGCCATATGTTCACTTATTCTACCTTGGCTAACTTTTTATGTGAGCTTCAAATGAGAAACGTTCCTTCATAAAAGTTGTAGCTCTCTCTAAGTACTTCAAAATGGTCACAAATTTGACCTTATTTGTATTTAATATGAAGGAGTTATGCATTTTTGAAGTTGAGGAAAATCACGTATTCAATGGCATTGGTCCAAAATGACCTATAATGTATCCTTATATCACATGCACATAAAAGTTGAATTAGACATCTTGAATTTGATTGTGAAACTTGGAAATATTTCATATCATAAAAATTGAGCAAGTTATGGCCTTGGGAAGTTGACCTCCAAATTAGGGTTTAGACAAAATGACCTATAATCTTTCACCATAAAAAATGACTTTCCAAGCAAAACTAGGTTTATACCTCAACATGAAAGTTATTTGGAATGTCATTTATAGTAACTTTTCTCTTTGAATAATTTTCATATGACACAAAATGTAGGATATAGGGTCTAGGGAACCCAGTTTTGATCAGATGAATTCCTTTGGTCAACAACCATGAATCAACTTGCTATCTTGCCATTCTCTTGACTTTTAGGAGTCACGGAGGATCATATATGCATAAGATGATGGAATTTTAAGTATCCCTTGAAATATTTGATCACTTGGTGAAGAAACTTGTTGAAGAAGTTACACAAGATACCCAGATGAATTACGGTTTCCAAGGCAAACCAACTCCAAACTCTTGATGATTTCTTGATCAAAATAACATGTGAAGACCATTGGGATTCATATATGATTCTTAGAGCCATAGTAAACTAATTTTTGATTGAGCTCCTTGCCTTGAGGGTCTGAAACCCTATATGTGAGCTTGATAGATCAAAGGTGAGCACATGCCCTACCTACAAAAGAGTTAGTTTATACAAATACATATTTTTATGAAAAATATCAAAATTAATCCCAAAAATAATTTTAATTCAGAATATGGAAGAAAAAAATATTTAAAGATTTTTGGTGAAAGTCACATATTTTTTGGATAAGAAATGAAATTAATATGAATTAAACAAAATAAAGGGATTAAATGAAAAATCAGAAAATAAAATGAAATTCAAAAAAACAAGGGCCAACAGATCTCCCTCATTAATTGAGGTGGCGGATCTGATGGCTAAGCGCGTGCTTCCATCCAACACCTCAGTCAACGAGTGTACACGCATGGTATGCAAAAGCAAGGGTCCTGATTAAAACGTGGAACTATGATCAGATGGTCTGAGCAACGCCAATACACCACCGAAGCTCTAGCCCCGGTCATCTCCTTCGGTGGACCTCACCAGACTGGTCCATCGTGAATCAAATAGAAAATGAAACGTGAGTAAATGTTTTTTAAAGAAAAATGCTCAGGAGCACGAATATGACCTTCATTTCTTCCAATTCCAAGTATACTGAAAGATACATGGATTTGAAATTTGAGGTTCATGATCTGAGTTGCTTCGATTTGACCTCAAAGAACTCAATCTTGTTTCCTATGTTGGTAGGACTTAGGCCAACCAAAAATCAAAGAGAATGGTGAAGAATTGAGAGAGAATCGAAGAGAGAAAGTTTAGCAAATTTCACCTTTTGTTTGCAGTGATGAGGCTCGATCTGGATCTCAATTTGCTTAGGCTTGCTTCCACTTGATTGCAGGAGATGAATTGAGAGCTTAAATGGCTTGGATTCTTGGAGTTTCAACTTCAAAGCAGAAGTAAAATTGAAACTCGATTTTCAATTGAAAACCTTCAAGTTTATCCTCTAATGGTGAAGGGAAGGTTGCAGGAGCAAAGCTTGGGCAAGGTGTCTATAATTTTGAGCATGAGGCAATGTATTTATAGGCTTGGCAATTGATTTCCACACACTTCCATTCAAATGCTAAAAATAGCAATTCACATGTGCATACTTATATGGGCGTGTGATAGGCCCATGTAGTGATTTCAAAAGGTCCAAAGATGATCATGAGTGATGCTGAAATTGTAACATGAAGCCATGCATTTGGAATTGAGAAGTGGTCATGAGATTCATCCAAATGCAACCTTGAAGAAAAGCCATGTGCAAGTCATTCAAACCTTGCCTAAATGAAGTTATTTTGGACTTTTTGGAAAGGTGAGATAAAGGGAAACAACTTTCATGTTGAACACTTTTCAGTTTGAAGGTTGGATCGTGATTAATTTTGAGGTGGAAGTTGGAGAAATCAAACATAATTGAAATTTTTCTAAGTACCAAGTCAAATGTTCACTTCTTCCACCTTGAATAACTTTTTCTATAAGATTAAAATGGAAACCATTTCTTCATAAAAGTTGTAGCTATTTCAAACCTCTTCAATTTGGTAACAAATTTGACCTCATTTGGATTTGGCATGAAGGAGTTATGCATTTTAGAAGTTGAGGAAAAATGTTTGTTCAATGGTAATGGTCCAAAATGACCTATAATGTTTCCTCTTGGCACATGCCATTCCAAGTTGAATTCGAAGTTTCTTAAAGAATCCAAGTTGGAGAGTACATATTTAATTTTATCATGAAACTTGAATGGCCTTCATATTATAAAAATTGAGCAAGTTATGGTCCTTGGAAATTGACCTCGTAACTAGGGCACAGACAAAATGACATATAATCTTTCACCATAAAAAATGACCTTCCAAGCAAAAATAGCTCTTTACCTCAACATGAAAGTTGTTTTTAATGTCATAAAGAGTAACTTTCTCTTGAAATAATTTTCATATGACACAAATTGTAGGAGATAGGGTCTAATGAACCCTAGTTTTGACCAGTTGACTTTCTCTCGTCAACCACCATGAACCAACTTGCAAACTTGAAGTTCTATTGATCTTTTGGACTCATGGAGGATCATATATGCATAAGTTGATGTATAATGAAGTATACCTTGAAATATTTTATCAAATGTTGAAGAAACTTGTTGAGGAAGTCACATAAGATACCTAGATGAATTAGGGCTTCCAAGGCAAACAAGCTTCAAAATCTTGATGACTTGATCAAAATGATAAATGAATACCATGGGGACCAATATATGATGTATAAAGCCAATTTGAACCATCTATTGATTGATATCCTTGAATTGAGGGTCTCAAACCCTATATGGGAGCTTGATGAAGCATTAGTGAATGCACACACTACCTACAAAAGAAAAAAGGCTATACATAGACATATTTTTAGTATTTTGGTTAGTAAATAGTTAAAAACAAAGTATGAGACAATAAAATGTGCTTAGTTATCTCTTCCAATGCAAACCCAATGAATGACGGGTAAGGAGGATGCCAAGGTGTGATCCCAAAGCCAATGCAAATGATGAAATAGTATGAGGGGTCTTAGGGTTAAAATTGGGGTCTTATAGGTGCTAACACCTTCCCTCTGTGTAACCAACCCCCTTACCTGTAATCTCTGGCATTTTATTAGTTTTGATTTGAAAACTTCTTATCTTTGGGTTTTGTTCGTACTTTTCCCTTTTCCTTTGGAAACAATAAAAGTGCGGTGGCGACTCTGGTTTTATTGACATCAAGTTTATCCATAGCTTGATGGTCATGAATTTACCTCTATAATTGGAAGATGGAAAGAACGAATTAAGCGATACATTTTTCTACCTTTAATCATCTTCGCGTTGTGCACGACTACGCTTCCATTCCGAAGACAGTGTTTTGAGTTGGACGCGATTCAGACTCCAATCTTCGACGCGGCTCAGATTCACGCTATCTCACAAGGGAATTTCTTCTTGGCCGCGACAAATCCACGATTGCATATGGTGATAAAGAAATTTATTCCTTTCGATTTTTCCCGACGATTTCGTCTTCCTCAGCTTGCAATCGAGGAGATACCGTTCCTCTACGCGGTGAGGAATACAGTGTCGTTGCATTGTAACATTGAAAAAGGATAACGAAGAAGATAATGTCAAGGTGGACTGAACCTAGCCTTGTTTAACTTATAGACATTTGGGCCTTTGACCCAAGTGGTTTTCCTGACTCCAACTTCCAATCCAGTTATCACCCCATGGAATGTTCATTAGTCTCAATTAATCTTTAGATTAATTATAAATTATTGTATTTTAATTCTAGTTTTTTTTGTGTTAATCATGATATTAATTGTTAACCTTGATAGAAATATTAGGATTAATTCTCATTTTTTGGTGAATTAGAAACAAACATAGTTTTCATCATTAGTTAGGTAGATTAATCTTTTAGGTTTAGTTAGGCATTAGTGTGATTTAGTTTGATTAAGAAATTATGTTAATCGTGTTGATTTTGATCCTGTTTTTTAGATTTGATTCGACTATTAATATTGCCATTAGATTTTGGTTAATTCACTTTGTTGATTTAATTCATGATTAGATTAATATGATTACGTGTAGATTTTTCCATAATTTGTTAATTTTGACCATTAGGTTTGTTGATTCATTTTGTGTGAGTTGACTGTTTTTCCCCTAGGTTTAGACATACATTTAATTGCATGCTCCCTTAGGAATAGTCTTTGAAGTTAATTTAACCATTAGATTAGGACTGGTCATAATTGTCAAACTAATTCAAACCCTCAATTCAAGTTGATCAAAAGAAATTTTGATAAACTAAATCCTTTGATCTTGTATAATCCCAGAGTCTAATTGGAGTGACCAAAAGACCCTTGGGCACTCGATAATACTTTTTCTGTAAGCTGTGGAGCTCGAAGACTCGAGTCAGATTCTCAATCAAGGCATTCTCAGTAATATCAAGCAGCAGATTATACGAGACACATCAAAGGTGGTTCTTCAAGAGCTTGTTAATAAAAGTTAGAATTGTGTGGCATGATTCTTAAGAGTGGAGAATTATATTAACTCATTCTAAATATCTTTGGGTACGGGACGCTTGACCCAATTGCTTATCGTATTCACCTCTATTCATAGACTTTAGCACAATTCAAATCATATGACTGACAGGTCTCTCTCTTTATAAAGCAACAGTGCAAAAAACAAAGGACTTCATCAACAACTTATCAATCATGGTTCATGTTGTACGATACGAGCCTTAAGAAATAGAGAATGAGTGGGAGTGGAGAATTCCATTAACTCATTCTGAATTCTTTGGGTACGGGACACTTGACCCTTTTGCTCATCATATTCACCCCTATTCATAGACTTTATTGCAATTAGAATCAAACAATTCATAAGGTCTTCATTATCACAAGAAGAAACAAAGATTCTCCTCCAACAACTTGAAAGTTAGGATGAGAATTACGTGTCACGAGCCTTAAGTAGTAAGGAAGGGATTAAAATGGAGAATTCCTACCCTCATTCTGGATATCTTTTGGTACGAGACGCTTGACCCAATTGCTCACTGTATCCACCTTTACTCATAGACTTTAGTGTGGTTCTTACCAAATAACTATCAAATCTCTTCATTATCAATGAATCATTTATTTTGCCTCAATTATCTCGCTTTCATCCCTAGTAAGTTGAACTACGAAAGCTATGACTTTATCATTGCATAATGAGAATATGTAGGCAAGAGAATTCAGATTCTTCGCGAGCTACCCTATTTATTAATCAATTGTTCTTCATTCGTTCAATCAAGACCATCTTTTTTAGATCAAATACACTTCTCCTTGGACTCCTTGTACATCCTTTTAGGACGATATAACAACAGTCCACCTCATGAATCAAGAGTTGTTTGGATCATTCCCAGACATTTAATTCATTCTTTTTTGGCTAAGACGCCGGTTTGGTCTTCGGTTAAGAGTTTATCTCCTTCGTGGATCCAAGATACCATTCTTCTTTAATCTCGAACTGTTTGTTCCCCAGCAAGTGATACATTATTCCATGTACTATACAATACTGCAATCATTCCTTGAAGTGGTGTTTGTCTTCTGAGACCCCATTGCTAAGACAAATATCTCTATCTTTGTTCCATGGCAGTTAACCTATGGACTTGGGTTTGTCTTATGAGTCCCCGTTGCTTAGACAAATACCTTTTGTCACCCTTCTGTTGGTGTAAGTTATACTTTTCATCACTTTCAATCTCTTTCTTTCTTCTCGTGGTTCCACGAACTACGATTGCTCTGACTTTTTCATTGGACAATGAGAATACATAGGCAAAAGGATGCGAATACTTGGAGATAATACTCCTAATTATTCCTTCTTCTGACTTAGGGCACCACTCATGTCTTTCAAGATCAACTATCTACCTTCGATCATTGAACCGTTCATCCTAGTGACATATTGTTTCTTTGAAACCGAAATACATTTCCTTTGGAATTCCATATATACCCTTTTAGGACCATATAGTGGCAACCCTCATTTGTATCTAGAGTTGTTTGCCTCATACCCGGACATTTAATTCCTTCTTTTTTGGCTAAGACATTGTTTCCATCTATGGTACAAATTACATATTTCCTATGGATTCCAATATACCTTATCTTTGGTTTCAAATTACACCTCTTCAGTCATTGTTACCAAATATTCAATCCTGTGACTTTGGTCACTTCAATCCATTCATCTCCATGGTGCATTCATATTCTACTTTCATTCACTCCATGTGATACACTCTTACTTTGAGACAAATACATTATCCCTTTGAGCTCTATCTTGTGTCACCTTATGATCCAAGAGTTGTTTGGCCCGTACCCAAATACTTAATTCTACTTGTTTTCGGCTATACCATATAATCGCAGCCCGACTAGTCCACATATCGGTCAATGCCAGTTTTACTCTTGAGTTCGTATTTCACCCCTTGTTGGAGTTCGAATCAGATTATCCTTTGGTTTAGACCATACTTTTATCAAAATTCTTTTCACCTCCTACCACTAGTTCTATGAACTACAAAGCTTTGAATTCCTCCTTGCACTATGAGGATACGTAGGCATGAGGGCCGTAATCCTCACCGAGCCTTTTATCTATTTATTTCATTTCCCTTATTCTTTCGCGAGTAACCCTTAGATATCACACCCATTTGAGAAAGAACAATCAAAATGGTTCCCATGGAGTGCCATGGATGTTAGGGGTGTTAATACATAACCGACTACCTTACCCAATATATCACTTTCCCCCGGGTTTTATCGATGTTTTCCCTTTCCTTAGGGAATAAATAAAGTTTGATGGCGACTATGTTGTATGTTCGAGCGGGAGATACGTTCGAGTATATTTCCGCTAGCTTCAATGGGGTAATAATATGATTCCCTGACACTCATCTTGAACTCGGCAATTGCTGACATAAGGCATAAACTTGAGTAGCTTGAAGGCATGGAGAGGACTTGCCCCACGGTGGCTCATCTTTCCCCAGTTTGTTGGGTATTTGAAGACGTCTTTCTAACAAGGAGTTTGGAAGAAAACTTGTCATAACAAGACTTTGAGGTGACTTGCCCCCAATGTTTGAATCATAGGCATTCCAACTCCGGTTATCCAACTTTTGGAATGATGGACTTCTGATTGATTGGCCTTTGAAGAGTTGGACTCAACTGATCTCTTTAGGTGGCTTGCTCCTGTCTAGACTTCTTTCACATGATCAAGTTCTTCAACTGGATGATTGTGCATTATTGGGATTCCGTTGCTGCTAAATGCTAACTTGCAAGTAAAATTGTTCATTCAAAAATGGTAATTTTGATGCAATGCATGACGTAATTTCCAAATCAATCATTTTGAAATGATGGTGATATACAGTGAATGGGTCAATGATCAAAACACAATGCTGATCTAGCCATTCAAAGTGTGGAAGATGATCAACAAAGACTGTTTGGAGTCAGCTTAATGCAGCCTTTTGTAGCATTCTTTCAAAATAAACCATGTGTCAATTAGGTCTTTTAAGGATTGTAACATGGTCTGGTTCATGGTTTTTGAACGAAAGGATGTATGGCTCAAAATCAATTTTAACCCACCTTTTCTTCTTGATGGCTTCCACTCATGCGTTCAGTTAATTGACACACGCATTCAATCTCCAAGAGGGTTTGAAGGTGTGATGGTAAAGATGAGGATTCAAGATGAGATCGATCTTGAAATGAAAATCATCTTATTTTGTTTTTGTTGAGGATATGATGACCTCTTTTGATGGATTATTATTATCTCTAATTTTGCATGGACCGCTTCTTTGAAGCTTCATTTCACAAGGATGCCCTGATTCTTTCCTAAGTTTCTTTTTAGGAGTTCAACTTAGCAGGTTTTGTTTCTCTTTTGGTTTGAAATACTGTGACTTCCATGTTATTGGTGGATAAGGATCAACCAACATAAATTTTAGGTTTTTCTCAGATTCTTCGACACTTTAACATGTGTGCAAAGAGTGGCATGTGGTTGAACCTCTTTGGAGGGTGTACAGATGGAAGGATTCTCTTGAATATCGAATGCACAGTCAAAATGTATGAACACAACTACCCTGCCCCTGGTTAAGATTTAGGGTTTTAGATTCGAAGAAACACTAACTTCTAGGCTCAAAGTGGTTGACTAGGGAATAACTCCTTATCTCTTTAGTGTTTGGGGATTTGAAACAATGCCTTACATCATTGGCAAAGTTTTATTTGAAATCATACCACAATGATTATGGGTATATGGTTTTCATCCTCCTCCTTCATTCCTTTCCAAAACAACAGTTTGATGAAAAGTGAATGGGGAGTAATATTTTTGTTTTTCAATGAATGAAGGAAAAATAGCAAGAGTGAATATGAATGGATTAATTCAAAACGCATGATTACTTCATTAATATTACCATTAAAATACAACAATGTTTAAAACAAGTAGCATTTAAAAGGAAAAGAAAAATACAAATGCAAATGATAACAATTTCCAATGACTGCCAGTGTCGAGGAGACTTCGTGTTTGGTCTACTGACTTCAGGAGATTTCCCTTAAGGTCTTTAGACTTTATCAAGGCGAGAGATTAATGTGCACTACCAGGTTTCCTTATGGAAAGGATATGTACTTTTGTCGATCGTGTATTGAACCTTAGATTTGAAAGTGTTATAGTCTTTAGTCGAGTGCCATATTAAGTTGGCATGATATCGACATTGAACATCAGGATTATACCCAGGTGGGTATGGTTATGGAACATGCTTCATAGGTTTAGGATCCACTAATGAGATTTGAATCAGAGGCTGAAGAAGTTGACTGTACACCATATGAATTGGATCAAGAGGAGCATTCCTTCTTTCCAAGTTATCGTGAGGCCTATGCTGATTTTGATATTGATTCTGATATCCTCGTCCTTGGGATTGTTGATTTGAATGAGGAGAAACTCAAGGTTACTGGTATGGCGCTCTGGGTATTGTTGGTTACCCACAAGGATAACATCGCGCTGGAAATGGTATCTGCTGAAAAGCTGGATGACCATAAGGTCTAGTTGGTGCATCATTAGAATACTTAACATTGCTATAACTGCATTTTCATCCTCTTATTCCTATTGGGAACTGCCAAGGGGCCTAGTCGTGCTAGTCCGACTACTCGAATCATATTGGATTCTTCCACTTTTAAGGTTGCTCTCGATGCATTCTCCTACTTTTACAAGTTCAGAGAAGTCTAATGACGCACTGCTTACTATCATTCCAAAACAAACCCAATGAAAGAGGGGTAAGGAGCATGCCAATGTATGATCCCAATGCTAATGCTTATGATGAAATTGCATGAGGGATCTTAGGGTCAAAATTGGGGTCTTAAAGCTGCCCCTATTTAAGAACATTCTAACTGAGGAGGCGAAGGTTAAAATCTTCATGTCGACTCAGTAGAATGGGCTTAAATAACAAGATATAGAAACAAATTTTGGTCCCTGAGGGACCTCATGATGCTTATGATATGAATGCAAAAGTTAATGCCCTGTGGGGAAATATTGCCATAAAGGAAAAGAAATCAGAGAGACCGAAAGTCCACAGGAGTACAATGTATTCCATAAGGAAAACTCACTGGGGAGACAGAGACTCTGAGGGGTAAAGGATTTATCCGTAGGCCATGCTATGACTTAAAATTGCTGGGGGACTCGAGGAATTCCATACAAAAATGGAAAAGACTCAGCCAGGGAACAACAACATCTATAGGGGATACGAGTAAGTCAGGATAAAACTGAAGTACTTGAATCATGCAGGAAAAGCGATTTCACTAAGGAAACACGCACTCAACTCGATTGGGGAAGAAATGAACTTCAACATAGGAGGAGCAGAAATATATTATCTACTACCTGTTACTGGGTGAGGAGATAATAAAGATCTGACAAAGAGGACATTTATCACCGGTTAGGATGAACATATCAAGGATGACTCGCTGAGAATATCCAGGAGAGAGTATTCATTACCGGTTACTGGGTAAGAATAGCCTTGCTGGGGAAAACTGCAGAAAATAGGATTTACAACTACCAGCTACTGGGCAGAAGACCAAAGGTGAGAATATCTGTCATCGGTTAGGATGAACATATCAAGGATAGACTCAACAAGAAAGAAAATCCGTCATCGGTTAAGATGAACATATCAAGGATAGACTTGCTTGGGACTGTCAAAGAGGATACCCGTCATCGATTAGAATGAACATATCAAGGATATACCAACTGAACCACAAGTAGGAATTACATCTATCGAATGCTGAATAGAAGACCACCAAAAAGAAAATTCGTCACCGATTAGGATGAACATAACAAGGATAGACTTTGTGAGGGGAGAAAATAGGAATTACATCTATCAGTTACTGGATAGAATACCATGAGAGAAAATCCATCACCGGTTAGGATGAACATATCAAAGATAGACTCTGCGGGAGAAATTAGCGTTTACAACTACCAATTACAGGGTAGAATACCACAAAGAGAAGGAAACCCGTCATCGGTTAGGAGGAACATATCAAGGATTAACTCTCTGGGGAATAAAATAGGGATTACAACTACCTTTTTACTAGGTAGAATATCAAGGATGAGAATATCCGTCATCGGTTAGGATGAACATATCAAAGATAGAATCAGGCAGGGGAAAGAAACATATATCTCACCGATTAGGATGAACATATCAAGGATATACTTCCCGGAGAATCATAAAAAATGAATCTCTCCGGGGATTCCACTGCTGGGAAAATTGGGATACTTTTGTCGGGTATTGGGCAAGAAGTAACAAACTGCCAACTAAGAAGAATATTACCAGTTACCGGGTAACAAACTCTTAGAAGACTCAAAGCATCTATCTATGCATGATTTAGAAATAAACAGTCAATCAAGACTCAACCCAATGAAGATATAACTCAAGGGGAATGGTTCCATCTAGATAAACAACTGGGCAGGAAACTGAAGTAATAATCATCCACGAGGAAACAACTCAGTGGGGAAGAGAAGAAAGGTTAAAGTCTATCTGCCTAAGGGGTTGGCGCTCTACAATTGAGGGAGGACAGACACCGAGGTTCGTATGGGGATAAAGTACCGCCATAACAGAGATTGAGAATCTCAAATCAACAAATCAATCAAATATGATGGTGCTAATATGCAATTATGAAATTATATGAATGTATATGTATATGTATATATGATGATTATGCTGACAAATCAATCATAAAGTATACAAAGGTGTCGCAAATAATTTGAATCATCGGTACAATCCTCGGTCAATCCCCAAAAGAGGGAGACAA
The DNA here is from genome assembly GCF_024323335.1 of Lathyrus oleraceus. Lineage (NCBI taxonomy): Eukaryota > Viridiplantae > Streptophyta > Magnoliopsida > Fabales > Fabaceae > Lathyrus > Lathyrus oleraceus. The sequence continues at coordinate 217,854,458 of NC_066579.1, forward strand.
TTGCGGGGGAATAGAGAGATCAACAACCCAAAAGCTCAAATCTAGCTGAGGGAAAAGGAGATCTGCTGAGGAGAGGAACCATTATCGAGATTTTGCAGGGAATTGTATGTCAATCACCATATCAAATGGGAGACAACCATGCAGAGGATAAACACACAATAGCTGCTCAGAAACCAGGAGGAAACTCTGACTGGGAGCGAGTCGCGTGATCAGTGGTGGAGAAACCAACGCGATCTACTGGGGAAGAACATCCTACTCTGCTGAAGATTAACCATGCTGAAGAAGCACGAACATCGTTGGGAAACATAGAAACTCTGCCGGGGAAATAACACGCCGCAAGGTACCGAATCAACCAACTCAGTTGGGGAAAAGAATCGGAACTCCGCTAAGGAACAAACACTCCGTAGGGGAACCGGATCAACACAAACAACTAGGCATACCCGAATGGTTAACTGCTTGGGGAACCTCTGATGCTTAGCACTTAAGGACTTGCTGCTCTTTGAAGTGTTGTTGATACTTCCTTTTAATTGCTTTGAAAATTTCTTGTTTTTATATGTTTTAAGAAAAATGATTTGATAAAAAAATTTAGCATTCCGAAATGATCATAATAAAATTTAAACTATTGGCTGAAGTAAATAAGACTAGAAACAATTGGACAAAAGCTCAACTTTATTTAATGGGATGGTAGTCTGTAAATGACAAGACTCCATAGATTTTTACAAAGTTGAAAATGGTAATTTACCTGGAAAAGGGTTACATTGAATACAAATGATCCTTAATCCTTCTACCAACTCTTGATATCCATTGTGCTCTTGACCGCTACTGGGGTGATGAATTGATGTCAACCCTTATGCTCAACTAAGGTCTTTCCGATACTGGTCGATCAGCAGACTGCAGTTACTTGCCATGACCCCTAATTTTTGCATAAGTTGCCCCAAGATGGGGTACTCAACTTATCGGGAAATTGTGTCTGTTCTTATGTCTCTAATTTTTGCCTGGATCTCCCTTTCGGGTTTTCAATCCACCTAGACGCTCTTTTTTGCCTAAGCCTCCCTTTCGGGTTTTCAAGTAAGCGAGCTATTCTTTTCTTTTTTTAGGCGAAGTATTTCTTGACTGCATCTGCCTTCATAGGACGAGTGAACTCTTCACCATCCATAGTTGTAAGAATCAAAGCGCCGCCTGAAAAGGATCTCTTAACAACATATGGGCCTTCATAATTAGGAGTCCATTTTCCCCTAGAATCTGGTTTGAACGATAGAACCTTCTTGAGAACAAGGTCACCTTCTCTGAACACACGAGGTCTGACCTTCTTATCAAAAGCTTTCTTCATTCTCTGCTGATATAACTGACCATGACACATGGAAGTCAATCTCTTCTCTTCAATCAAATTCAGTTGGTCATACCTGGTATGACACCATTCAGCCTCATCCAACTTGGTTTCCATGAGCACACGTAATGAAGGAGTCTAAACCTCTACAGGGATCACTTCTTCCATACCATATACAAGAGAGAAAAGGGTTGCCCCTGTTGAAGTGCGGACAGATGTACGATACCCATGCAAAAAAAACGGGAGCATCTCATGCCAATCCTTATATGTGACAACCTTCTTCTGAATGATCTTCTTGATATTCTTATACGCAGCTTCAACAACCCCATTCATCTTAGGTCTGTAGGGAGAAGAATTATGGTGTGCAATCTTGAAGTCTTTGAAAAGAGCTTCCACCATATTATTATTCAAATTTGATCCATTATCAGTAATGATCTTGCTTGGCACACCATAACGGCATATGATCTGATTCTTGATAAACCTTACAACAACTTGCTTGGTTACATTTGCATACGATGTCGCTTCAACCCATTTTGTGAAGTAGTCAATTGCCACTAAAATGAAACGATGTCCATTCGAAGCTTTGGGCTCAATCATCCCAATCATATTAATTCCCCACATGGAGAAGGGCCATGGGGAAAAAAGCATTCAATAGTGTCAGAGGAACATGAATCATAGCAACATATATTTGACACTTGTGGCATTTCTTCACAAACTTGCAATAGTCAGATTCCATTGTCACCCAATAGTAACCTACTCGCAACATCTTCTTCGCCATTGCATGTCCATTGGAATGAGTACCAACGGAACCTTCATGTACTTCAGTCATCAATAAGTCTGCTTCGTGTCTATCCACGCATCTGAGCAAAACCACGTCGAAGTTTATCTTGTGTAGTATATCACCATTCAAGTAGAAATTATTGGCTAATCTTCTCAAAGTCTTTTTATCTTTCAAAGATGTCTTAGACGGGTAAATTTGACTTTGGAGGAAACATTTGATGTCGTAATACCACGGTTTCTCGTCTTTGACTTCTTCAACATTAAACACATGAGCTGGTCTATCAAGATGCATCACAGACAAATTGGGAACCTCATTCCAATACTTCACTACAATCACTGAAGTCAACATTGCAAGAGCATCTGCCATCCGGTTCTCATCTCGAGGAATATGATGAAACTCAACCTTTGTTAAGAAAGTCGAAATCCTCCTCGCATAATCTCTATACGGTGAAACTCTCATATTTTTTGGATCAATATTAAAATTAATATGAATTAATGAAAATAAAAGGAATAAAAGAAAATCATAAAATATCAAAAAAATGTGAGCCACTTGATCTCCCTTATTAATTGAGGTGGCAGATAAAGTGGCCTGAAACGCATGTTCCACCAAACACACGAGTCAGTGCACTGCAGGATGGTTATCACAATGAGCGCTCAGGATTAAAACAAATTGGATGGATCCAATGACTGGGAGACGTGTCAATGCACCGCCGGAGCTGTAACTCGGGTCTTCTTCTCCGGTGACCTCATCGGACTGGTCCACCATCAACCATCACCAAAATAAAAAAGGAGGACATGATCTGAAAGAAAAAATGGCGTAGAGCACGAATCTGACCTTAATTTCAACTAAATCCAAATATATAAAAAGATATGAGGAGTTGAATTTTGAGGTGTGTCAACTGAGTTGCTTCGATTTGACCTCTAAGCAACTCAATCTTCTTGCCTACATTGGTAGGACTTCAAAAAACCAAAGATCCAAGAGAATTGAGTAGAATTGAGTGAGAATCGAAGAGATGAAGTTTTTTGAAAATTACCTTCAATGCTATGCAGAACTTGATGTTGCTTGCTTCAAACACGATCTAATCACACTTGAGAAGCTAGTAGGAAGTGATTGGAGAGGTTGCAAGGTTGTGGATCCTGGAGTTCTTGAATCTCTAACAGTTGAGATTCAAACTTAAATTTCAAATTGAAATTTCTCAAGTTTTCCTTTAGAATGAGACGGTTTGAATTGGGGGGAAAAGCTGGCGCGCAAGGTGTCATTCAAATGAGCTCATAAGCCTTCTATTTATAGCCAAAGGGAAATAATATTTGCACACTTCAAAATCTGTCCAAAATTGGTAATGTAAATGGCATGCGTGCATGGGCATGTACATGCCCATGATGCAATGCATTAAGGTCCAAAATGATTCATGTTGAAGTCTGAATGAAGCTTGAATGGCAAGGCAATATGAACTGAAGTTTATACATTTGATTCTTTCCAATGATGTAGGCTTGTTAAAGCCATTCGCATACCTAGCAATCTTCAACAAAAATGCATGAACTTGGGTTCTTTGGAAAGCTTGGATCAAGGGGAACAAGTTTGATGTTCAACACTTTTTCATTTGGAGCTTGTAACATGGAGAATTTTGAGGTGGAAGTTTAGAAATTTCAACATGTTGAAAAATTTACTAAGTGTCAAGCTATATACTTCAATATTCCACCTTGCTTAACTTTTTATATGAACTTCAAATGAGAAAAGTGTCTTCATAAATGTTGTAGATATTTCAAAGACCTTCACAATGGTCACCAAGTTCATGTCATTTGGATTTATAATGATATAGTTATGCATTTTTGAAGTTTGGAAAAATCACTTGTTCAATGGTATAAGTCAAAAATGACCTATAATGTATCCTCATATCACATGCTTGTAAGACCCCAATTTTGTCCCTAAGATCCCTCATGGCATCATATCATATCATATCATTGCCTCAAGGATCATTGTGCACCTTGCCTCCTTTCTTGTGGGTGGGTTGTCTTTTGAGTGTGGTTCTTGATCACCAAGCATGTGTAGCATTTGTATATCATTGCTTTTCATTTGTTTACTAACCCAAAAGTACAAAAATATGTCATCTAACCTTGTTACTTGCAGATGAAGCAACCATTAGGTCAAGACAGTCAAAATCAGCCATTGAGCAATGGATGGTGGCCATTCTTGAAGAATTTGGGCACCATGATCATTAATCAAGAGTTCATATGAGTTGTGATATCATTTGGAATCAATATCTCAAGTGGTAGAGGCTTGGATTTCATCAAAGCATTGTTCAATCAACCAAAACCCTAGCAAAGTCAACTGTGGTCAACTGTGCATAAAATCAGGGATTTGATGGTGGGAGATGGTTTGAGAGGTCTCATTCATGTCCATATAAGCCTTATATAGCATGTCAAACATCATCATTGAAGGATTTGAGGTCAGACAAAAAGTTTCCAAAAATAGTAAGTGACCTGTAATTTCAAGCTGCCAAAAATGGAAAGGTCTTCTCCTCAACTTTACATCATCAAGAAAGCTTCAAATCAAATTTTGTCCAACATGAAAGTTCAAGATCTTGCTCTTGCCTTTCCAAAATGTCCAAGAAAATCCATTTATCATTTGTGGTTGGCAAGTTATGATCAAATCATTGGCAATGGATTTTGAACTTCAACAAGGCATAACTTTTGCATCAAAAGGCCAATTCATGTGATTCTTTTTTGAGCAATCTCCATTTGACATGCTCTATCATAATCATTCATTACATTTCATCAAAAATCATCACATAAAAAGTGCATTTTTCAAGTGAATTCATTTTGAATTTTGGTGGGAAAAAGTGATTTTGAAAAGTATGCATAATTTTTACTCCAAACCAATTGCAATAGCCTTAAAACAGAATTTGTGACTTGCTTCAAGTGGATTTGCACTGTTCCATTGGTTACATATGCATAAGGGCATTTTTGCCAAATTGCATAACATGCTTAATTCACTAATCCATTGCATTGTTGCTAATCATGTTTAACAAGTGATTAACAGGTGGTATAAAGTGTTAATCATAACAGAATTCTGCAGAAAAAAATCACAATTTCATATCCAAACACAATTCACTCAAATTCTCTCAAATTCTCTCAAACTTTTTTCACTTTGTTCATCAAATTTCACCATTCCTTTTGCTTGTTCTTGTGCTAATCATCATCTGCAGGAAGTATTGAAGATCTGTTGAAGCAAACATTGGAGGATTCTTGAAGAATTGGAACTGTTGGAGTTTGAGCATGTTCATGGCATTTGGAGATTTCTTCGAATTTGAGTATTGTTGAGCTAAAGTACATCATTTCATTCATCTTCCTCATCATCATTGATCATCTGTTTTGACTTTCCAAAGCCATAAAATCACGAATCCAAAGCTGCACTTCAAACCAGGTCAGAATTCGATGTTCTCGATTCATGAAATTAATGCATGATTCTTGTATATCTTTGAATGTAGGTTGTAATGAGCTTTAAATCGTGTTAAACCATGCTATATCGAGTGAGATCCATTAATTTAAAGTCTTATGTTCAAAAGATGATTTGCTCGATTCTTGCTTGATAGGATGTTGTTGGATGAAATAATTGTTGATTATTGTTGTTGGATGATAGATCTTTACAATGATATATGCCTTGCCAATTTCTGTACACATTGGAAAAATTCTGGAAAAATGATGATGAAGATCATGAGGATCTTCATCGCGTTCTTAAAATTCTGGACATTTCCTGTGGATTTTACCGCAACCTTCATAGCACTAGCCACGGCTTTTCCTGTGGATTCACATGTGTTTCCTGCGGATTCACGCGATGCATGCATGCTGCATGCGCCTAGGGCTCGGCCAAAACGACTGCGTTTTGGTTGGCGCGCTTGGGCGTTCAAATTCACACGCGGTTCGATCCCGCCCCATGACACTTTCATTTTTAGCTTTTGGCATTTTATTCAATTGTCTTCACATATCCATATGCCTTCCATTCATCATTTTTAATTTTTCATCACATTAAAAAATCCATAACTCCTAAAATACTAATCCAAATCATGTGCAATTTTTTGTGAAATGTTCATCATGTTGTCTACTTTTTTATGGATATTTTTTCAAGATTTGTGCACGGTTAGAAAAAATAATTGCCTAGGGTTTGTTCTCACATGCCATTTCTTGCATAATGCTTGCCATTTCATTTGTGAAATCATGATGCTTGACCCAAAATTCTTGAAATTTTACATGCATAATATAGACTCATTCCTGGTCATTTTGGTATATGATTTGCTATTTTTGCATTTCTGGATTATGAGATATGATGTGATCTTTGAAGGTGTGACAATGTATGTCACACCATTTCCTGTCCAACTTGTAGAATTTCTTTGCCATGCCTATTGAACTCTAATTGATCTGGATTTTTGCATGTTGATACTTATGGACGTTAAGTTTGCTTGTGATTTTGCCTGGAATTTTTGAATGCATTTTCTATTTGTTTGAGAATTTTCCCCCTGTTAGACCAATTGTGGACCTTTTGTGAGTCATGATCTTATATGATTTGTGAAATTCTTGTGGCTTATTGGATAGACTCGAAATTTGGCATGTGTATTATAGACATCTTGAAGTTTGACATGGCCTTGGTTTGGTTCATTTATCTTATGTCATTTTTGTTTTATGATTGCTTGAAGTTGATGCATGATTTGTGGCCTTGTTTGAGCTTGCTTTTGCATACCATGACTTCATGATTTTCTTTGATTTGCTTCCACTTATCCAAATGCCATGAATTTTGGTGTGTAGATCATTCAATGTGTTCTGTTTAAGCATGATTTTTCTTGGAATTTATTGAGCCATTTTGGTATTGATATGCTTGTGATCATTCTGTTTGCTCCAATGTGATTCCAACTTGCCTAGTTTGACATGATTTGCTTATGAAATGGAGTTGGTGCATGGTTTTGATATGAGACCAATTAGACTTTGTTCTTATTTGATTAATCTTGATTTTGATCAATTTTCATGTTCTGTTTTGGTCTATTTCTCCTCCTTTGACCCTAGGCTTTGGCCTAAGGGTTTACTTCTCATGTTTGAGTTCGATTTTCAGGTTGAAGAAGCAATTGCTTTAAGGAGTTCAATTCAAGTTGATTGAGTTTGGTTTATTTGATTGTTATGGACTAACTTGGTTTGTTTTGTAGGATGCTAGCTCATTTGATTTGAGTTTGTGCTTTGCACATGTGATTGATTGTGTTGACTGTTGGTTCTTATCTTGTCTGTTTTGACTTTGTGATTGGTATACTAATTATATTTGATTGATTTCAGGTACCTTAGTTGCTATAGTTCCATTGTGAACTTGCTATTGATTTGCTTGATAGCTTAAGCATTGAGGTATAGCATCTCTTCTTCATGTAGTCTGGAAGACCTGGCCTGTTACTTGGCCAGGCACCTGTCTGAAGTCCTCCTTAAGAGGCAATGTTTGTGCTTGTTTATCTTTGTCCCCAAGCAGGAAAAGTCCTTTGAATAAGGAAATTGGTAGATAGAAGAGATGTATAGTCCATCTCCTACTATTCTGTGTGTCTTCCCTTTGCTCACATTACATGTTGTAGCATTGTGGATCTTAACCCAAGATCTATCGAGTCATTAACTTGTGGAGAGAGTTCCAACTTTCTGAACTCCCACACCTTCTGATATTCAAAGCTCTCCCTGACCAGGGATAAGAGTAATGAGGCACACCCCTCATATCCTTTCATCTGCTTCACCTTAACCCTCAATGTTAAGGTTAAGAGCACCACTTACCCCATTCCAGTTGACTTTAAAGTCTAACCCTTGTTTGAGCCTAATTGCTTGGATATAGTGTGTGCTAAATGACTTTGGTTGATTGATTGCTTAGTTCATTTGTACATGTTTGCTTGTTTGCCTTTGTGCATTTATCATCATTAATTGCTCATTATTGCATGATCATCATTTCATATCTTTGTGATCCATCTTTGGTTTACCCATTGAGGACAACTGTAAGTCCATTAATTGGCCATTGTTCCTATGATTTGGAAGGGATAGAGTGTAAGACCATTTCATTTGGCTACTTATGTCCATTGCTTGTTTGTTTGTTGTATGTGAGGATGCAATTGTAAGACCATGGTGTTGGCATTTGTTATTCCTATGATCATCTGTTGGAGATTAGAGTAAGTCCAGATAGATTGGCATCTGACATCCAAGTTTTGTTTTAATTTGAGGAGATTAGAGTAAGCCCAGATAGATTGGCATCTGATATCCAGGTTTTGTTTTGCTTTAGGAGGTTGGAATAAGTCCATTTATTGGCATCTGACATCCCTGTTTGTTTTAGGAGACTGGTGTAAATCCATCTATTGGTATCCGGTATCCACCTTTGTTGTGAGATTGGTATAAGTCCAGCAATTGGCTTCCGGTATCATTTGTTTGCTTATTTGTTATTGCTCATTTGCCTATTCCTAAGGACACACTTGAATTATCTTCTATATGATCTCAAGAGGTGAACCTTTCTGAGAAGTTTTACACTCATCATCCATACCCTCTTTGTCATAAACCTTTTCACACTTTGCTTTCAAAAATTTTGAACTATTGTGCAAACATCTTCATGTCTTTTCAAATTAGAAACCTGGACCCTAAGTCCTTGACTTTTCAAACTCCATTTCATAACACTTCTTTGAATCAATCTTAATCATACCTTGACCATGTTTTGTGAATACTCATAATCAATTAACTTCACACATTCAATTGTTTTGTGGCTTTGTCCATTGTTAATATGTTTTCATGCATTAGCCTTAGGTTTCAATTACCATAGTGGTTGATGTAAATCTTACCTTATCCTTAGTGAGTTGATTGTAAGACTCCCGTACTGAAAACAGGGTTAACCCCTCTAGTACGTCGAAGCTGTCCTCACATGGTGGATTGTTGATTCAGGTTGAGTTTTCTCCCATTGGTAATGAAAAGCCTTAGTGCTCTTGTTTTAAAATGAACTCACTAACTTTTTGGAAATCTTTTAGCCGAACTACGGCGTTTTGATCCTTTACCTTTGTATGGAAAGGTACGTAGGCAACGGGTTCATCCGTTCAAACACAAAAATAATAAAATTGTACATTCTTTTCTCATCTTCCCATTCATGTTTGCACAATATGTCATAAACAAATAAACATTTTTATACAACAAGTGTGAAAAGGGCTCCCTAGGAGTACCTAGGACGTGATGGGTGTCTAACACCTTCCCATTGCGTAATTTACCCCTTACCCAGATTCTCTGATCTTCTTATTAGTTTTCTACATGTAAAACTTCTTAGGCTTTTGTTCGCTTTTTAGCCATTCCTTAGGATAAATAAAAGTGCGGTGGCGACTCGATTTCTTTGTATGCTTTGCTTATGGTTTAATCAATAAATCATATAGCGACGAATACACCGCTACAATGCTCATAAAAGTTAAATTTACTTCCACTAAAAACATCAAAGATTAAGTAGACATCTTTATTTTGATTGTGAAACTTGGAAATCTTTCATCTCATAAAAATTGAGCAAGTTATGGCTTTGGAAAGTGACGTTCAAATTAGGGTTTAGACAAAATGACTTATAATGTTTCAACATAGAAAATTATTTTCCAAAAAAACCTAGCTCTAGGCCTCAACATGAAAGTTGTTTGGAATGTCATTTAGAGTAACTTTTCTCTTGGAATAATTTTTATATGGTGAAAAGTGTAGGAGATAGGGTCTAGGGAGGCCCAGTTTTGATCAGATGAATTCATCTGGCCAACCACCATCAACCAACTTGCTAACCTTCAATTATCTTGTCTTTTTAGGATAATGGTAGATCATATATGCATAATATGATGAATTTTTATGTATCCCTTGAGAAATTTGATCAATTGTTGAGATAGCTTATTGGAGAAGTTACTCAAGATACCTAGTCAAACTAGGGTTTCCAAGGCAAATCACCCTCAAACTCTTGAAGAATACTTGATTAATATAACATGTAGGAATAAATGGAACTAATATATTATGCTCATAACCATTCTTGGATCAATTCATGGTTGTGCTTTTTGTCATGAGGGTCTCAAACCCTAGATATGAACTTGATAAATCAATGGGATCATGCCTTACCTACAAAAGAGTTAGGCAAATGCAAAGACATATTTTTGGTATTTTGGTTAGTAAAATGATAATATACAAGTATGATACAATCACATAATGCTTGGTGATCTCTCCCAAAACAAACCCAATGAAAGAGGGGTAAGGAGCAGGCCAAGGTATGATCTCAATGCTAATGCTTATGATGAAATTGCATGAGGGATCTTAGGGTCAAAATTGGGGTCTTACACGGTCCACGCGTCACAATTTCTGGCACTCTTTGATCTTTGGTATGAATAAAACTAGCACTATGAAACACCTATTGAATTTGCTTCAGTTCTCTTCATGTTTCACCAGGTGAAAAACCCAGACCATCTTTGTTTCTATTCTCAGCAGGCTCAACAATTTGTCCCCATCTAACCGATTGACCATTCTCCACCAAAAATTATGCGTATTTCAAGGATGACATGGATTCACCATTCTTCTTAATAGAAATATTGTCAACAGAAAGAGCTTGAAAAATGTTCCTTTGGCTTCGTCAGCATCAATGTAAAAAAATGAAGAGAGATGACTCACCAACATGGTATGCTCGCCACCTACTCACTAATTTCCCATTCTTCATAGACTTCAACTTTTGGTGTAGAGTTGAGGTAACTTCCCCAGCCTCGTCGATCCACGGACGTCTTAGGAGGCGACTGTTGGCAGGATGAATATCCATCACTTGAAAAGTGATCTAAAATAAGCACATACCTATATTTATCAGGATACTAACTTCTCCAATCACAGTATTCCTTGAGCCATTGAAGGCTTTCACAACAACTCCATTGAACCTCATAGGAGCACCTTGGTAAGCAAGTTTAGACAGCGCAGACTTAGGAAGAACATTCAAGGAGGATCCAGTATACACCAGTATGCAATCCACGGACGTCTTAGGCGACGACTGTAGGCAGGATGAATATCCATCACTTGAAAAGTGATCTAAAATAAGCACATACCTATATTTATCAGGATATTAACTTCTCCAATCACAGTATTCCTTGAGCCATTGAAGGCTTTCACAACAACTCCATTGAACCTCATAGGAGCACCTTGGTAAGCAAGTTTAGACAGCGCAGACTTAGGAAGAACATTCAAGGAGGATCCAGTATCCACCAGTATGCAATCCACGGACGTCTTAGGAGACGACTGTAGGCAGGATGAATATCCATCACTTGAAAAGTGATCTAAAATAAGCACATACCTATATTTATCAGGATATTAACTTCTCCAATCACAGTATTCCTTGAGCCATTGAAGGCTTTCACAACAACTCCATTGAACCTCATAGGAGCACCTTGGTAAGCAAGTTTAGACAGCGCAGACTTAGGAAGAACATTCAAGGAGGATCCAGTATCCACCAGTATGCAGGATCCAGTATCCACCAGTATCCCTGAAGCTCAAACTGTTACATGCAGTAATACTGGCCACAATGCCATCAAACTGATCAATTTTCACGTCATGGTCCACATAGACTTGTTCTAGGACCTTCTATAAAGCTTCTCAGTGCGCTTCCAAACTCATCAGTAGGGATAACATGGATATATTGGACGGAGTATGCAACAATTGGTCCACCATATTGAAATCACTCTTCTTGATCAATTTCAGCACCTCATCTTAATCAACACTCTGATTCACAATACTGGATTAGTCGGCTTGTATAACAGGAGTTTTCTATGAATTTGATCTCTCTATCCTCACATCTTCAGTCCTCTTGGGAGTTGCAGCAACAAATATCCGACCACTTCGGGTCACACCACTTACATCGGCGATGTTCACAACAAATGGAAAAGCAGAAATAGGCACTTCTTTATCGTCTTCTATCATGGTAGAACTATACTTGTAAGGTACACCTTTATCAGACTTGTAAGGCGTAGGACCCGCCAAACGGATAACCAATGGAGAAATAATAGTCTTCTGACCATCATATGCAATCACAACCGATCCTTGGAGATTAAAACGGGGAACTATGACATTCACCTCATGCTCATCTTCATTTATGTCCCTCATAACCTGAATAAGGTTCTGATCCAACATCTCTTGCAAGTCTCTTTTCATAATAGCACATCCTCGGGGATCTCTGGAACAAATATCACAAGAAGTGTCATGCTTATAATAACTCAATTCACATAAAGTAGTGTGCATTTCAACCAAGGATCTTCTGATTAAATTGACGTCAAAAACCTGGTATTTCCTAGGACATCCTTCAACCATATTCACGGTTGCATTGCCATGCTTGGTTAGCGAATTAGCTTGTACATTGGGATTGGAATCTTAAAATGACAAGATACCACTTTGCATTAACCTTCTTACCTCAGCTTTCAAGGAGAAATAATTCTAAATATCATGGCCAGGTGCTCCTTGGTGGAATGCACAGTGTTGGTCAACTTTATACCACCACGGAAGCTCTTTCAGAATTGCTGGTAGAGTCCTTATTTGCACCAAAATTTTCTGAATTAAAGCAGGAAACAACTCTCCATAAGCCATTGGAGTTGGGTCAAACTATGCATGTCTCTAGGTATTTTTTACTGATTATGTTGATTCACATGTTATTGGAAACACGGTTGATAACTCAGTGCTACATGAGCAACTGGAGCAAAATTGATCAATGGAGTTACAGACGCCACATACTGATGACGTTGCTTGTTCCTCGGAAGCCTTCTTCGTCTCTCTTGCGAGATAGCGTTTGCATCATATTCCTTCTTCATGGGTAAACCATTCTCATATATTCTTGAACCATTAGATGAACTACCCTCTTTCAACCGTCCTTCATGGACACCTTCTTCTAACCTCAAACCCATATTCACCCTTTCAGTAAAGTCGCTAGGCGCACTTGCAACCATCCGATCATAATAGAACAAACTCAATGTATTCAAAAATATCTTTGTCATTTCTTTCTCCTCTAATGGATGACTAACCTGTGCAGCAATCTCACGCCACCTCTGTACGTATTTGTTAAAAATCTTTTTATATTTGCGGGTCATAGCACAGAGTTAATCTCTGTCTGATGCCATGTCGACATTATATTTGTATTGGTGAACAAAAGCTTCACCTAGGTCATTGAACATTCGGATATGAGTATTGTCGAGCCCCATATACCATTTCAGAGAAGCCCCAGTCAAACTGTCTTAAAAGTAGTGGATCAACAATTGATGATTGTCAGACTGAGTCGATATCTTACGAGCGTACATCACCAGATGACTCAGAGAACAGGAATTTCCTTTGTACTTTTCAAAATCCGGAACCTTGAACTTGTGGAGAATCTTCACATTACGGACCAAACACAAATCATGAGCATTCTTCCCAAACAGATCTTTCCCCCTCAAATCTTGAATATCTTTCTACATAGCCTGAAATTGATCTTAAAACTCGTCCATCCTCTCATAAACACCAACAGTATCGCTTTGGTCAGCGTGAAAAATAGGTTCTTCAACATACGAAACAACATGAACCAAGGGAGGTGGTACATACATCACAGGTTGAGTCACTAGAACTTCAAGTTGGTACCCTTCAGGCATATGGTGCTGCAGAGCACTAATGGGAGCCACAGAGATGGGCGTAGAGACAATCCTAGAAATCACATTTCTCTGAAGCGGAGTTGGAGGCTGATTTTGAGCATCCTCCAAAGATTCCACCATAGCAGTAAGTCTTTCATATCCATCCCTCAAAGTTGTCACCTCCTCACGGAGTTCACGTTTCTCTTTCTCTACGCGGTCCATCTTCTTCAACTGATTAGCTCGAGTATTGTACTGGTGAGACAACTTTTCTAAATGAAGACCAAGAATGAAATAAGACCCCTGGCTAACTTGCTCAAAGCAAGACCAAGATGCAACATGATGCATGATATGCAAATGCAAATGTTGTATTGTTTATTTTCCAAGGAACTTTAAGACATAAGTTGCAAACATAATAATAACACATTTCAATGTAAAAAATCTCATTTTATTAATAATATAAAGGATTATAATTGAAATACGGTTTCAATGATCATAAGCGGAAAGAAATTAGATTTATGGAATCATGTCTAATGATGACCCAACTCCAAGCTGACACTTCTTGCGAAGCCTTTTGATCTCCCTTTTGTAGCTTCTTTTCATAGCATCCTTATCTATCACGAGTTGGTCTACAATGCCTTTCCAAACGCTGGAAGTAGGAAGATGAGTAGATGATGAACTGTTAGAGGAAAATAAATCCTCTTGGCCTCTGGATCTCTTCACAGCATGTTGTTTGAGTAATTCTATCAAGTCGTCCTTTTCCTTTAGCTGCTTCTGCAATTCTACTTTCTCAAGGTGTGAGGTGTGAAATTTTCTTTCCCAATCATACCTCTCTTGCTTCACCCTATCTAAAGCCTCTTGAAACTCCTTTATGCCTTTAATACTGGGAATTTTGACCATTACTAAGGACATAGGTCTTTCATAAGCGTATGACATCTTGAATTTCTTTGCTCTTTTCTTCACCCAACTAGTGTAAGGCTCCATAGCTACACAACTACTCAATCTAAGCTCTCAATTCCCTTTCCTACGAACATTGTGCCGAGCATGCACTATCCTAGCTTTGAACCCTTGAGTTTCCTTCCCTTCTTGGAAAAATAAACCTTCTAACAAGGTTTTATTAGGTTTATCCTTCATAGCGAACCCAAGTTGACGTCTTGCTAAAGCCAGATTATAGTTGATTCCAACTTGTGTACCAAGAAGAGGTACATTAGTAAACTCCCCACAACTGCCAATAACCTCCACGTCATCGTAAACATAAGAGTACCAAGTTATATCATCATTGGTGAGAGACATAAGTCTTTGAGACCACCTCAAACAACCCTTGTTTTCTTAGAAGACAGGAGACTGAGGCAAGTGCAAAATAAACCACTTGTGCAATAAAGGCACACAACAAACTATAATTCCACCCTCTTTATAAGTCCTATGATGAATGGAGAAATAAGTATCGTCGAGCAGAGTTGGAACCAGATTCCTAATCAAGAAAATCCTCATAGTGTTAATATCAACAAAATTGTCAATGTTAGGAAACAAGACCAACCCATAGATGAGTAAGGAAAAAATACTTTCAAAGACCATCATACTACCAACATTGGCAAAAGAAAAGGCTTTTTCCAATAGAAACTTCAAAGTCAACCCTCTGATACCTCCTTTGATAGTGATATTGGCATCTATGTTAGACTTCCTCAGATGAATGGCTTCGCCAATAACCCGAGATTCAAGAATTCCTTCCACCCCACTAAAAGGAACTCTATCAAAAACTGGTACACCCAAAAGGTGAGCATACTCCTCCATGGTAGGCAAGAGTTGATAATCAGGGAAAGTGAAGCATTGGTAGACAAGATCATAGAACTGAACCAAAGTGCAGAGAAGACCATCCTCAATATCAGTAGATAACACATATAAAAGTCTTCAAAATCGGTTTCTGAAACCCTTAAGATCATCCACAAAAGATGCTAGCTTCCTTAATTCCACGAGATCGGGACATCTGAAACTGTATTTCCGAGTATTCCTTCTTCCAATATCCATGATCAAAATATTTGCGATGTTTTCAACAAGAGTATCTAAGTTCCTTGAAAATTGAGTAAAGTTCTTATGAATGCCATGAGTGCATGATGCAACAATCACAAACAAGGTCACACAAATCACACAAACAAGGTCCAAAGGTTTGTAGTCACGACCATAGAGCCAGGCGTAAGAACCAACCCACAATGTATGTACTAAGGATATAATCACCTGTAGAACAAGGTTCTAAAAATATCCCATAGTCGTAATTCCATCTTTTGGATATTATCGGTTTATACGACTACTCGTAAACCAATAATATTCTCAAGAGAAACTCGTCAGAATGTAGTATCACGTAAAAACTAATTCAAGTCTACACTTGAATAGCCACCGCACTATGTCCTAAAAGGCCAAGATGGGTTAAGGGTTCTAAGTTCCTCGACTTTTCGGGCTCCCAGGTCGGAAAAAGTAATGCCAACTACGACTAGTTGTGTGACATCATAAGTCAACTTATTAAGGATTAACTCCACATAAGTCAAACATGACTATACCACCCTCCTATTATAAGAACTCTCAAGTCCGGGTATAGGACTTATCTCATCACATAGAGATCACCAAGCACCAGACAGAACAAATAATAACAAACAACAGCAAACACAATATATACATAAAAACAAATATGGGCTTAACTCACTAGGGACTACTCCCCAGCAGAGTCGCCACTTTTCTGTAGTGGTAAAAAAATTTAGATTAATCTATTGATTAACTTAAATCGCAAAGCAAGAGTCGTCACCGCGCTTTTATTGTTTCCAAAGGAAAAAGGGAACAAGTATGAACAAAACTCAAAGAAGTTTTAAAATAAAAATAGTAAAAAGAGAAATAGGGTGTGGGGGTTAGTTATGCAAAGGGAAGTTATTAGCACCCTAAACATTCATGGTACTCCAAGGGAACCTCTTTTAAAATATGCACATTCTATCTTAAAAAAGGTGTTGTTTGTTAAAACTTTGGAGGGATGAGAAAAGAAGCGTTTTTATTATGATTTGGTGTTTGCGAAGACTTTTAAAGTCTCATGCCAACGTGCCAACAAAGTGCAATGGAGGGTTAAAACCTCATAATTCTTGATTTGTTTTGATTTTTTTTTATGGAAAAAGATATTTTGTCATTTTAAGAAAAATACTCAACTAGTCACCCACAAGTATGAGAACTTTGCATCATCATGAGAAGGGCTCCAACTTGGATAAGGATCAACAAGTATGCCATTAGCTCTCACATATGGAAAATGATTATCATCAATACTATGGAGATAGGATAATTATAACTCAACTATGGAAGTGACTCATGTCTAATGCCTTGAGAAAAAGTTTAAAAAGGAAAAGTGCACAAAGGGCACAAAATGGTTTGAATGAGTTAGGCAGTTTTTAGTCATTTGAAAATGGTCTAAGTATGCTCAATATGGATTGACATTTATTAAGAAAAAGGTTTTGAAAATCAATTTACAAAAGTCAAGGTTTATTGATAAAAATGATTCAAGTTAAAAATAAGAAGGTTTTGAAAAAGAGGGAAGATTTTGAAAATCAAAGAAATGGAAGGAGAGGAAGATATTATCCTAAAATAGTAAAGTAAGATCTAAAGCCTCAAGCAACCAAAAGATAGCAAGCTTTATGACATAAGTCAAGAAAGAATCCCCTCCTTTGGATTAAGCCTCAAGCAAGCAAAATAGGTAAATAGTAATCCATGTGTTAGATGAGACAAAAGTAACCAAGCCAAGTCTTCTCAGAGAAGTCCTGAGTAAAAGGTACCAGATGGATTCCATAGTCTCAAGTCCCAAAGTCCCAAAGAAAAGGTCAAGATCCTAATTCTAAGTCCATAACTCCACAAATATTCCAAGGATGGTAACCATAAGTCCCTGAGTTATGAGAAATAAATTTCTTTTTATTAGTGTAATTGGACGTATATAGAAGTCACATTATCTGAGGAAGGTCAATAATAATGTTTGTGTTAATATATGCTAGAGAAATGATATGTAAATCATCCTCCTAAAGATATGCCACACAAGAAAAGGAAATGAAAGGGGATGATCAAGCACAAAAGCTGTGAGGATGGTCCATTACTTCAATCCATATTTCATGATACTTAGGACAAACTTATGCATCAATCCAAAGTACCTTAAATGATTCATTATCACTTAGAAAGGTAGATTTGAAATGATGAAAGTTCATCAAACACCAATCCACACATCATGAACAAGACGGAGACAAATCCATCCAATTGATCAAAGGGAAAAGAAAAGGATGAAGAAGAAAGGGGATAAGAGAGGTTACACCCAAATTGAATCACCAATTTGATCAAGTCATCATCAAAATCAATAATCTATTCTGGTGGATTAGGGTTTTCACCCCATCAACACCCTAGATCCATTGTGTTTGATGAGACTTAAAGTCAAAATCATCATGATCCATGGCCAACAGAAACCCACAAGGTCAAACAAATTAAAAATGCAATTAAATGAAATAAAAATGCATAAAAGGTATTTTTAAATGATTTTTAAAATAGAAATAAAATGGAAAATCCATAAAGTCCTTCAAAACACCAAATAAATGGCCAAGAAAATTATGGAAGGTTGGAAATAAAATGAGAAACATATAATAAAATTTTCAGAATTTTTGAATGTAGAAAAGTATTTTTAAACCAATTAAAACAAAAGAAAAAAGAGAAAATTCATGAAAAATAGAAAAATCAGTGAAATAAAATGTGGTAAAATAAAAATCAAAAGAAGAAAAATAAAAGAGAAATTTAGAAATGATTTTGGGATCTTTTTTGGATAAAAAGTGAAATTACAACGAATTTTTAACAAAACAAAATTTAAAATAATAAAAGAAAAATAATTAAAATCAGAAAAAAACCAGGAGCGTTGGATCACGCTTCATTAATTGACGTGGCAGATCCAACACTCCAAATGATGAGAAACACGATGGAATACGCTGCAATCAGATCAGAGGATCCAGTTTGAATTTAACCAACCAAAACATTTCAAAATGCCAACGTGTCTGGTCCAAACTCAGACCACCTGATAAATACTCCGGTCATCTTCTCTGGTGAGCTTTCACCGGAGTCTCATTGTTTGGTAAGTTCATGACACGATACCACCACCATTGTGATCCTCTTTTCATCGGGAATTCAACCTTATGCTTCAAAATCCAGTTTGAATTTAACCAATCAAAAAATTTCAAAATGCCAACATGTCTGGTCCAAACTCATACCACCTGAGAAATACTTCGTTCATCTTCTCTTGTAAGATCTCACCGGAGTTTCATTGTTTGGTAAATTCAAGATACGACACCACCACCATTGTGATCCACTTCTCATCCTGAATTCAGCCTTATGCTTCAAATTCATTTATGTGAATTGAGCAAAGGGAATTTCAAAGAACTTTCAGAAATAATCAAGCCACAAAAAATTAAATTAAATTATGAACACGATCAATCAACACCAGATAAGTTAGGGGAAAGCATCAGAGAGTGAAGGACTACATTATGGTAACTTGTTTGAGTTCAAATGATGCTCAGAACTACCTTTTCCAGATGGTGATCAGAAGTTGATGAAGCTCGATCTGCTTGGAGAAATTCAAGAGGACTCAAAGCTTGGGAATTGTTGCAAAAGTTTTAGAGGATCCCGATGGAGATAATGGAATCAAGAAAATGGATTGAAAATAGCTGAAACTCAAAACACGATAGTTGAATTTTTTGGAAAAAAAATTCAAGTTGCAGCAGGGGTTTCTTGTCTCTCCAAAGCTTGCAAATAAAGACAATAGCTTCATCTATATATAGGCAATGTAATTTGATCCAAATATGTTTCGAAGGATGTTGAATTCGTGCAAAATGAATTTGATCCAAGTGTGTGAAAATGTGAGTTGAAACTCCTCAAAACTCAACCAAATGATGTGTTTTAAGTGTCAATTAACTTCTGTGGGTTTTATTAAACATTTTTTTGACCAAAACACTTACTAATTTGGCTGGGAATTGAGTTTAGTCATGATCAAATTTCGGGCAATGGTGATTTCTTCAGTTTCAAGTCACCATGTTCAACTCAATGTGGCATTCTACTCAAGAGGCTTTTTGATCCCATTCTATTTATAATGTGTTAATATCATGGACAAGATTACAATGAGCCAAGAAAAGCTGCATTTGGATGCTTGAGCACAAAGATATGGTGTGCTGAAGTTGGCATAAAATACCGGTTCCATAACTTAGAAAATTTTGAATGCTTCATGGCTGAAAATGACCTATAATGTCCCAATGAATTCCATGGCCTTCCAAGTATAATTTGACCTTGGTCATTGAAGAAAACTTGTAGAGGGTATCACCAATGAAATTATGCAAAAGAATCAGCTCCATATGTTGAAAATTGAAGAAGTTATGATCTTTGAAATTTGGCAAAAAGTCACTTGAAAATGGGTCAAATTTCACTAAGTCCATAAATGACCTATAATGTCTCCAAACTTTTGATGATCCTCCAAGCATAATTAGCTCTTGTCATGTAAAGAGAAGTTGTAGAGGATGTTTATAAGGGTCATATGAAAAAAGGGGCATTAAAAATGGTGATAATTGAAGGATTTGTGATCCTTGTAACTTTGACCTTAAAATGTTGACTTTTAGGTCAAACCCCTTGGAACAAGCTTGTGCACTTGAACTTTCCTTGCATTCCAAAGCACATGGGGTGATCTTATGAACTCAAGATAAGGTGTCCTTGATGGCCTCTTAGTTATATTGCTCAAAGCTTGAAGTTACTTGTTGAAGAAGGCATGGAAATAAACACATGAACCTTTGACTTTCCTTGAGAAGTAAGCCACCAAACTTTGAGATTCTTTTGACTTGAGGAGCCATACCTTGAATAATAAACATAAGGGAAACAAGATATATTTTTGATATTTTGATTAGTCGTTAGATAAGCAATGAATCATATAAACACAAAGGAAAAACAAAGAGGTGTTTGGTGATCCCTGCAAGAAGTAAAACCAAAGATGGATAAGGGAAGGGCCAAGATGGGACCTTGTTTGTATGCAAAAGATGCAAATGATATGTGGGATCTTAGAGTTAAAAATTAGGGTATGACAACGAGAATGCAATAGAGATCGACATTTCCAAATATCGAGGTATAATAGGATTCTTACTCTATTTAGCCAGGAGCAGGCCATATATTATGTTTATTATGTGTATGTATAACACCCAAAAAATTTATTTGAATTTTATTCTTTTAATAATATTATTTTTTTATAATTGGATGATTTTCCTAATTTTAGTGTTATTATTATTATTATTATTATTTTATGATATTATTATTATTATTATTATTATTATTATTATTATTATTGTTGTTATTATTATTATTAATATTAATGTTTTATTTATTTAAAAAGAAAATGTAAATATTTTTATTATTAGGGTAATATTATTATTATTATTAATAATTATTAAAATATATTATTAATTTAAAAAATTAGAATACAGTGAGAAAAGGAAGTTGGAAAAAGAGGTTAGTAATAATAAAAATCTATTTTTTATTTAAAAATAAATAAAATAAAAGTTGAAATTAGGGTATAAAAAGGAAAGTTAGTGAGAGAGAAGAAAATATGGTTGGAGAAAACATGTAGCCATAGAAAAACAAGAAAAGAGGCCAATGTAACCTAGTAGATAAACTGTGCATGAATGGACTCCTCCATTATTCAGAACTCGATGGGGATTTCACTGCAACATCGAGGTAAGAGGGATATTGTTCTATAAATTTGGTATTTTAGAATTTAGGCTAGTGGGGTTTGTCTTGAACCCTGAATTGTCTGAATGTCCATGTGAATTTTCCTATGAGATGATGAATCATGAACCCTAGGTCATGAATCTCTCTTTATTTCCATCAATGGTGTAGTTAAAATGCAGAATATTAGTGTGATTTTCTATGAAATATATGTTTAAATGTTGATGTCATGTATTGAATAAGTGATGATGAATTATGAAATTTAGATATTGATATAATGTATGTGTCATACCCTAAATTTTACCCTAAATTTCTTTCATTTGCATCAGCATAGCATAATCATTTCATTTGATCATAAATTCAATCAGTTAAAAGTATTCATCCAGGTTTAGATGAAAATTTTAGGAGTTCTGACATTTTATCTAGTCTTGATAACATCCATTCAGCCATCTATTGATTAATAAGTCAAAAGGCTTGTCTTCTTAATCTTTGTGCACCATCCATTCTGATGCATCATGTTTCACAGGTCCAGAAGGTGAAAGTCAAGAGTATTTTCATCACCTAAGTCTTTATAGGGTTTTTATTTTATTCAAGGTGTCAAGAGTATTATTGGAAATGTATTAGTGTTAAAAAATCCTAGTTTGTGTATGCATGATATGTTGGAATTAAGGGAAAATCATCAACAAAAGAGGCTTCACACTGCACGAAACAGAAGAAGTTTATTTGGTTGTCTAAAAGCTTCATTTTTATCCAATAACAAAAGAAAAAAGGGTCAGTCCAAAGAGGGAGAGAGAGAGAGCATTGGCTAGTGATGAAATAAAGAGGGGAGGAGACGGAAAAATGATGACACACGACCTTCATCCTTGGCACCTTTTCCTTATTTCCAAAATAAAAAGGAGAGTATATGGATGGGACTTAAAGAAACAAAAATAACACTTTCAGTGAATGATTCATTCTTCACCACACTTGACATTATCGCCTCTTCATTTTTTAAGCATTGAACCATCAACACCTCCTTCCTCTCATCTTCTTCAACATCCATGAACCACCCAAACAACCTTTCTAACTAAACAAAACTTTCATCTTCTTCTACTCCAACAAAAAACAACAATATATGCCTCCTCCTTGTGATTGTCATTGCAAAACCCTTCCTCTCTTCTTCACCTCCAACCGCCCATAACCACCACCTTCTACATCCCTCTATATATCACCACTCACCATTCCTAACCATTCTCACTTAAACAACTAACAAACTCCCTCCCCCTCAACCAAATCGTGATTGCTCCACCACCACTCTGATACAAATCAACTGAACGTCCAAACACCGCATCAGAAAACAAATGCAAACCTTCACGCTGCCACCATCAACGAACAACAAAAACACGACCAACAACACCATGAACTTCCTCCATAACCAAAACCACAACATACCAAAACCTCTACCAGAAAACTTACAATTGCATCGTAAATCAACTCCCTCCGTCGTGTCTGGCGTGGTGGTTCGAGTTTTATTTTCACTTTCCTTCTAAGTTGTTTCTTTTTTTAAGTTTGTTTTTACAATTACATTGTCGTTGAGAGAGAAAAAATATGTAGAGTTAACTTGGTCGTGAGATTGAGATTGGAGAAGAGACAAAAATTGGTTTTGTGAAAACCGTTACTCTGCGTTTTTTGCTCCCAATTGTATTTTCCTTTTTATTTGATATTTTAATTGGGTTGGAAAAGTCAAATGTTTTTTTTCTTTCTATATTTATTAATTGAAATTTAGGATAGGGATAATTAGTTAGTGGGCTTATTTTATTTGGTGGGTATGTTTCTCTTATTTGCACTTCCTATTTTGTTGTGAGATGTTATAAATAATTTTGTATGGTTGTTTGTTTTTGTTTTTTTTTGCGTAAATCAGTTTGAATCACTTCTTTTCAATGAAATCCATAAATAATTCAAAATGGTTTGGTTTCTGCTGTTTTAATTCTTTTTTATTGCGTTGTGATTTCAAAGCTTAAATCCAATTTGCTTTCAGAATTGCTTAGACGCATAGATTTTGTTGCCCGAATTTTTATAGGGTGATTCCTACACGAATCCACTTTAAGTTAGCTTAACATAGGGCTAAATTAATTACTTTAATTCTTGGTTTATTTAATCTTTGTAATTGTTGTACATAATTTATCGAATTGCCGCTATTTGGTTCATTGTGTTTTGATTCCGAACCTTAAAGTTAATTTAGCTTTTTGAAACCACTTGAATGCATATATTTGTATTTCCCGACTTCTTATAGGGAAATTCCTACATCAATCCATTTTAAGTTATCTTAACATAAAACTAAATTCATTATTTTAAATTCGTTTTACTTTTACCTCTATAAGTGTTGTACATAATTTATCAAATTGATGTTGTTTGATTCATTGCATTGCGATTTCGAAGCTTAAATTCAATTTAGATTTCAGAAATTGCCTAAATGCATAGATTTTATTGTTCGGCTTCTCATAGAGTGATTCCTATATGAATCCACTTTTAGTTAACTTAAAATAGAGCTAAATTTAGTACTTAGACATCGGTTTATTTCTGGTCCCTCGACTTTCTCTTGGGAATTCTTACAATGAGCTCTTTTTTGTTTACATTTGCTTGTTTAATGGGTTTTTATATTTAATCACTTTGTATATCCCTATTCGAAGAATTGTACCCCCATTCTTGTGATGTGTAATAATTTTACCGCATTCCTTTATTTTTATTATGATTAATTGATTGTTAACTCAAGATTAAAATCAACCACTTTCAGAAAAGAACAAATATAATACTCAATCCAACATCGAGTCTTTTTCCCAAACCAAATTCAATTTGAATGCAATGCGAGTAATTGATTCAATGTCGAGTATCAATTCTGATTAATTCAAAACTCTTTTTCATAAATCAATTTTGAAAATCTGATCCAACAACAGGTCGGTCCCTTTTCAGGCTTTTTACAATGAAAATGGAAGATTTTAATTAGGTTTAGACTTTCTCTTTCTTGAATGTTTGGATATTATTGTAGAACTCCATGTTCGAACATTCATCTTCCATATTAAAATGCAATAATCATCTGAATTAAGTCGTTTCTCTTATAGAAGAGAAAGGATTGATTGGGCATCGACCTTCTCCTTCCCAGTTATTTGGGAACTCCTGTAGAGCTCCTTGTGTGAATAATTGTCTTCCCTTAATGAGCTTTAACCTAATTCGCCATACATTTTCATGATAACTCATGGATGAAAAATGAGTGATTGGTCTTAGGCATCTTCCTTTTCAGAAATTTGAATATTGTTATAGAGCTCTCTATTTGGATGCATGTCTCCACTTAAAAAAAACTTCACCAACCAAACTTGTTTTCCGCCCTTGCGCGACTTCAAAAACATTTTCAGAAACGAGTATGCTTTTTCCATATTAATGTGAAACAAACAAAGGTTTCCGCCTCCAAGAGCGAGCAACAAGAAAATGTTCAACCACTCTAAATGTTTAAAGGGTTACTTCTTAAAAATAATTAACCCAATAGTTCTTTATTACTAAAAACTATGTAGCCTTGAGTTCTCCATAACACCTAGAGATATGCGGGTGTAGGATTTTGAAATCTTGTCAGGCACCCTTTTAATAAAAAAATATTCCCTTTCTTTCTCTTTTCTTGCTCAATAAGTAGAGGATCACGAAATAATATCACACTAACACTCTTACATAAAACTAACAAAATAGGCCTCGTTGAGTACAACGGGTGTGAGGGGTGCTAATACCTTCCTCTTGCATAACCAACTATCAAGCTCGATCTGGTTGCAACAATCATTTTTTTTTGTTTTTTGTGTATTTTATTGATATTTTCCCTTTCACCCTTCGGGAATAAATAAAGTTCGTTGGCGACTCTATATTATTTATATTCCAAGTGTTCCTTAAGCTCGGGTATTTTTCACGCTGCAATAGTGTGGTATTATGTAATTTTGTTGTACGTGTAGATCACATGTCTAATAGCAGTATAAAGTGTGTGTTATCTGACATGTCTGTATGTGATGTGAATTGTATTGCTATCCTATCACTGTTGTTGCTTGTGCTCTAGTGCTATGTAGTTGTTGTTTTATGCTTCTTGTATTCAGTGTGATTCCATGTTATGTGTCACTTTACATGTTTGAACTTTATCACATGCCAAGATATACCTAATGTATGATTTGTATTATTGAATGTAGCATCCGATTATTGTTATTTACATCTTAATTTTTTATGTAACATGTATTTGTGTCAATCTATGTTAGTATCTTGTGTATATAAATTGTTTATGCATCCTTGTTGAGCAGTGTATGCCTTCCATATTGTATGCATGTTAAAAATGAGAATCCTGCCTTTGATTGTTAGTCAAAAGTGTCATGTGTGGGTGTGTGTTTGTATGCGCTGTTTCAATTGAAAATAAAAAACACAAGGTGTAATAAGTTGCACTATTAGTATAATCGGTTACACCCCTTTGTTGTTGAAAAAATATCAGACAGATTAAGCTTTCCAAAATATGTTCATTCACTTGATTTCTTAAAATAAAAATATGTTCATTCACTTGATTTCCAAAACATAAGTCTTAAAATAGGTCTTAAAATAGAAATAAAAATAGACATTCTAAGCTTTCCAAAACATGTTCATTCACTTGATTTCTTACTACGTCTGATATTTTAAACTATTATTTTTATTTGAGGTATGTGTCATACCCCGATTTTGATCCTGAATTGGTCTGGGTCATCTCAACAACCAAGTTTCTTGTGTTTCTAGCCACTTGCCAGTCATGTTATTGGATCATGGATATTCCTTTCAAATCCTAACCTTATGGTCTTATTTCGTGGTTTTGTCAAGTTATTTCCTTTGCAAAAGTCAAACATTCAAGCCAATTTGTGAAACCAATTTCAACCATTTGTTAATCCATTTCAATTTATTTCATGTTTAAACCAGTACATATGATTCCATACAAGAAAAATACAAAAAAAAATTGACACTTTTGACCATTTGTTGACTTTGGTCAACAGTTGACTTTTTGGTCAACATTGACCAAAGTCAACTTAAGTTCCTTCCTATTCCAAACCCCAAGAACTCCCCATCCTAGTCTGATATTCCAAAGCCATGACAATATTGGACTTGCATCTTGCATTTGTTTCAAAATCCATGGTGATATGTGGTAATATACTTCCTGTTTATTGCGTGCACACATGGCCTAGACCTGTAGCAGACCACATCCTGAGCAAGCCACCACATTGGACATCAACTTGTAGTCTAAACATGAGCAAACTGTATCATAATTTGGTGCAGGAATGCATGATTGTTTTCACATATCTCACTAAATGAGATAGTTTGTTCATACTGATGCTTATGGAGTTAATATAGGTTGCAGAACTTATAGAAAAAAGATCTCATTTTTGATTGGTAGCACTGCCATAGAAGACAAGCTTCAAGATGGAGTATCGGCCTGCATAGGTATTCTTCAAAGAGCTGGCATAAAAAATTTGGTTGCTCACGGGGGACAAAATTGAAACAGCAATCAATATTGCCTATACTTGCAGTTTAATAAACAATGAGATTATCAGTTCAGAAACTATTGCAATTAGAGAAGTTGAAGACAGGGGGGTCCAAGTAGAAATTGCACGATTTTATTAAAGAAGGAGTTATGAAAGAGCTGAATAAGTGCTTTGAGGAAGTACAGAGCTATTTTAGTTCTCTATCTCGACCAAAATTAGTACTTGTAATTGATGGAAAATGTTTAATGTATGCACTGGATCCAAGTTTGAGAGTCATGCTGCTGGATTTAAGTTTGAATTGCCATGCTGTTGTTTGCTGCAGAGTTTCTCCCTTACAAAAGCACATATTGCAACAATGTCTGATCTTCATCGTAGGACTCTTCCTCCAGCTTTCCTATCAGAAAATCCTAAGGAGGCTGGCTTTTGTCTTTGGCTGCTGCATCCAAAATCTTGCCAAGACCCGCAATCACATCCAACCAACTTTGTAATGATAGTGTAGCAAGGTCATGAGCAGAACCTGCAACATATTTGAAACGTGAGCCATCAGCACTTCGTTTAACAACTCATAACAATCCAGTGTGTGGTTCATGATGAAATTAAAACAGGCACTTCCTGACAGTGGAAGACATGGACAGGTAATGACTTACATAAACACCAAGCAACATATATTCATGGTCAAAAAATATAACATGGAAGCTAGATAGTTCATCATACCAAGGCAAAGGCTTCAAGGCCACCTAAACTTGCAAATCTTGCTAGCTTACAACATCAGGCCAACCAAATAGTAAGGCATTGTAGCTCTAAAACAAGTGTACCTCAGGTGCAACATCCATCCTTTCTGCAGCATACCGAAAGGTTAGCCTGATTGGACGATGCAAACCACTATGCACACCACAGAAGCAATGTATCCAATTTGACAGTAGAATACATCACAGCCACGGCCACAGCAGCATCAACAGTTCAATTCCCTGCAGTAAAAAAAAAGGGGTTAATTAGCTCACAGTAATTTTTTAAAACATCAGAAAATTCAAGAGTTCCCAATTTGGCATCCAGACAAAATTAAAAGGAAAAGCACAGATTCAGATTACCTTTTCCTGAACAAGCATCAAAGAGGCAATCCGTTTCTGAGCAGCAAAAGGACTTTGCAGAGATGTTTGTTTTAATCGACCATACAACAACGAAACCCTAATCTGTAGAGGATAAAAGGAGAAGGAAACGAAATCAAAGGGGGGCGGAGAAAAAAAAGAGAGCACAAGAACAAAACCCTAGAAAACGAGCAATCGGAGGCGGACCAAACCCACCAAATCAAAACCCTAAAATCCCAAATCAAAAACCACCAACGAAAAACTTGGAAGCGGAATTGAAACTTGAAATCAAAGACAAACCTATTTGGAAGAGTTGAAGGAGGAGGTTTGAGCTTCATCACTGCCGTCTTCACCGCCGGAGGTGAGCCCCTTTTGCTTCAACCTTGATTTTTTTTTTGTATGATTCTGAAGCGATTAAGTGAAGCGCGATCGAGAGAGAGGGATTCTTGAGGGCGTGTTTGAGTGAGGTTAAGCGAAGGGTACGCGAGAGAGAGGTTTGAGAGATGATGATTGAGCGATTTTGAGAGAGAGAGGGTTGGACGCGATTGAGAAGGGTGAGAGATGATGGGCGTTTTTTTTTTGAGAGCAGAGAAAGATTTCGATTGATAGATGCTGTTTGTTTGAGAGAGTGAGTTTGTGAGATTGG
The DNA here is from genome assembly GCF_024323335.1 of Lathyrus oleraceus. Lineage (NCBI taxonomy): Eukaryota > Viridiplantae > Streptophyta > Magnoliopsida > Fabales > Fabaceae > Lathyrus > Lathyrus oleraceus. The sequence goes on from NC_066579.1 coordinate 217,883,158, forward strand.
GAAGAGAGTGAGGGAGAGAACGAGTCTGCTGTTCCAATTTTTTTTATTTCATTTTAAACAGAATAGGTTTTTTAAAACATTAAACTTTTTGCTTAGAATTCCTAGGTTTAGTTAATAATTGATTTTTATGTTTTCAACTTATTCCCCATTGAAAAACCCAACAGCCAAGCGGCTGGGTTTAACTACTGGTAGTCCAATAGACTTTTTTATTTTAAGTTTTTTTATTCTAATGTTTAATCTATTTGGGTTTATATATTTAAATTAGCACTGTAAATAATAACTAATGATAAATGGCCTGGTGGAGAGAGGGTAGTTCCATAGTTTCAAAAGGAGGGGGTTCAACACTCACATGTAGCATCTTTTAGCATTTTTATTTTCTCTTAACATTTTATTTTCTTTTAGCATTTCGTTTCTTTTTAATATTTTTATGTCTATGTTTTTATTAAGTTCATCATGCATGCAAAACCATTTTTAAACTTATAAAAATCATACTTTTCTCGATTTAATATCGAGCCCATTTTTACACCCTTGTAAGTCGATTGCTTTTTAAGCATCGCCATCAACCTCACATAGCTTACTCTTGGGCTTTCTTACAATGAGCCGGTTTCTTTGCACTTACACTCATACATTGTTTAATGCTTTATTATTTCATTCTTTGATTATTTGATTCGATTATATACTTGCTTAAATATCTTATTGTTTGATTAACTGTGGCCTACTTGTATGGTGTATGAGGCATATATTTATGTTGTTTGATTGCCATGTCAACCCCCATTCATAACAAATGTATCCCTCTCCCATGAAGTGTATAATATTTATTCTTTCATTCTTTATTCATTTGTTAATACAAGAAATAAAATGAATACCCGATAACCATTTCAAAACAAGACCAAAACCTCGATCCAACGTCGAGTAATCATTTTTCAAAACCTAACAGAACCAGCACGTATTCATCCACCCTTTTGTAAGTCGATTGCTTTATGCATCGCCATCAACCTTGTAAGTCGATTGCTTCATGCATCGCCATCTACCCTAATCCCTAACACTTCTCCTTGCTCCATTCGTCGATTCTTGCTCCGATTAGGTAGCACCCGTTAGATAGAACCCTTTGTATGATAACATAGGTAGGATTCCCTTATTCTTTTATATGATAACATAGGTAGAATTCCCATATTCTTTGCATGCCAACATTAGGTAGATATTCCCATTTGTAAATCCTAATACCTAAGTACATATTGCATGACAACTCTAGGGCAGAGCTTCCCCCTTTTCTTTTAGACCTTTCCGAGCGTCTCCGATCTTGTGGCATGTAGTCCGTTCTATTGCAAAGAGGTAACTGCCTAAGACTCGATTCAGCGAGCTGCGACACCTACTGCTAGGACGTGAACACATTGCCCACTCTCCTTTGACACAACTGGTGTCTTCCTCTGTAAGTCCGTGTTCAGATGGCAACCCCTATGAAGGGGAACTACATCGCCCTGATCCTTGTTCCAGACGAGGTATGTAGGCAGGTGGTCGTGCGAGACCACTCCGGGCACCCTTTTCCTTTTTTGCGTGTGTTTTGCTTGACAACTATTAGGTTCGAGTTCCAGACTCCCTATTAGTTTGTGTGTTCATCCTCACCCCTATGAAGGGGAACTACATCGCCCTGATCCTTGTTCCAGACGAGGTATGTAGGCAGGTGGTCGTGCGAGACCACTCCGGGCACCCTTTTCCTTTTTTGCGTGTGTTTTGCTTGACAACTATTAGGTTCGAGTTCCAGACTCCCTATTAGTTTGTGTGTTCATCCTCTCCCCTGTTAAGGGGAACTACATCGCCCTGATCCTTGTTCCAGACGAGGTATGTAGGCAGGTGGTCGTGCGAGACCACTCCGGGCACCCTTTTCCTTTTTTGCGTGTGTTTTGCTTGACAACTATTAGGTTCGAGTTCCAGACTCCCTATTAGTTTGTGTGTTCATCCTCACCCCTATGAAGGGGAACTACATCGCCCTGATCCTTGTTCCAGACGAGGTATGTAGGCAGGTGGTCGTGCGAGACCACTCCGGGCACCCTTTTCCTTTTTTGCGTGTGTTTTGCTTGACAACTATTAGGTTCGAGTTCCAGACTCCCTATTAGTTTGTGTGTTCATCCTCACCCCTATGAAGGGGAACTACATCGCCCTGATCCTTGTTCCAGACGAGGTATGTAGGCAGGTGGTCGTGCGAGACCACTCCGGGCACCCTTTTCCTTTTTTGCGTGTGTTTTGCTTGACAACTATTAGGTTCGAGTTCCAGACTCCCTATTAGTTTGTGTGTTCATCCTCACCCCTATGAAGGGGAACTACATCGCCCTGATCCTTGTTCCAGACGAGGTATGTAGGCACGTGGTCGTGCGAGACCACTCCGGGCACCCTTTTCCTTTTTTGCGTGTGTTTTGCTTGACAACTATTAGGTTCGAGTTCCAGACTCCCTATTAGTTTGTGTGTTCATCCTCTCCCCTGTTAAGGGGAACTACATCGCCCTGATCCTTGTTCCAGACGAGGTATGTAGGCAGGTGGTCGTGCGAGACCACTCCGGGCACCCTTTTCCTTTTTTGCGTGTGTTTTGCTTGACAACTATTAGGTTCGAGTTCCAGACTCCCTATTAGTTTGTGTGTTCATCCTCTCCCCTGTTAAGGGGAACTACATCGCCCTGATCCTTGTTCCAGACGAGGTATGTAGGCAGGTGGTCGTGCGAGACCACTCCGGGCACCTTTCTTTTTCCTTTTGTGTGTGTTTTGGTTCGGATGCTGATATAAGTCCAGTGATTGGCAGTCGGGCTCCATGTTTGCCCTTTTGTGTGTGTTTTGGTTCGGATGCTGATATAAGTCCAGTGATTGGCAGTCGGGCTCCACGTTTGCCCTTTTGTGTGTGTTTTGGTTCGGATGCTGATGTAAGTCCAGTGATTGGCAGTCGGGCTCCGCGTTTGCCCTTTTGTGTGTGTTTTGGTTCGGATGCTGACGTAAGTCCAGTGATTGGCAGTCGGGCTCCATGTTTGCCACCTTTTTGTGTGTAGGTGTCTTGTTTTGTTTGGCGTGCGTGAGCCGAACTACGGCAACTCTGATTCTCATGTTCAGATGAGATACGTAGGCACAAGATGCGATGTCTTGCCGAGTTTGACTAACGACTAACAACTAATCCTTGTTTGCCTTCGCCCTTGTTGCGATTCTTTTCTCTCGCCCTCGTTGCGATCGAGACATTCCCTTTCTCTTGCCCTAGTTGCAATCGAGACCCTTATTCCCGTAGTTAGGCCGAACTACGTTTTGCTCTGATTCTCATTCCCGATGAGATACGTAGGCATAAGACGCGATGTCTTAGCGAGCACACTTATCCTTAACCCTTAGGTACCCGAGCTACGAAGACTCTGATTCTCATATTCAGATGAGATACGTATGCAGTGGATGCGACATCCGTGCGAGTCATTTTCTTTGACCCTTTCTTTTAGTAAATAGTACATTAGATAAACGCACACCCTTTAGACAAGAAACAACAAGAGTGGATCCCGTAGAGTACTACGGATGCGTAGGGGTGCTAATACCTTCCCTTCGCATAATCGACTCCCGAACCCAAGATTTGGTTGCGAGACCTTGTCTTTTTCCTTTCCTTTCTCCAGGTTTACTTCGAGCGTTTCCTTTCCCTCCTTTGGGATAAATAACGCACGGTGGCGACTCTTCTGTCATTTCTTCTTCGCCGGTTGTTTTTTCGCACCTCGGTATTTTTCGGGTTGCGACAGCTGGCGACTCTGCTGGGGATATACTTTCCCTAAGCGAGTCCCTCCTAGCGTTTGTAGGTTTCTTGTTTATTGAGTGTTTATTCTTTTGTACAGTTATTTACTTTCCGCATTTACCTGTTTTACCTTATTGCATTCATGTACATATGCTTGCTGTATCTGGGGGTTGTTTGTTTGTTGGGTTGGGACTGTTCTATGAGAGATAAGCCCATTACCCAGGCTTGAGTGTACACATAGATTTTAGAGTGGATGTTCATGAGGCTTGCGTGGCATGTTGCTACGTTAAGTCGTTCGTGAAGAACCACACCCAGACGAGGTTTCTCTTGGATATATTATGTCCTACGGATGTTCCGTAACGACATGATGTTCCTTTAGAAATCGTCGACTCTGGTGACCATCTCCCGAGAACTCAGTCGAGGCCTCTCCTCCGAGACGTGATTATGTTAGCTCTGGTGGGCGCATTCTCACTGCTCAATCCGAGGACCCCGAGACTGGGAACTTGCTTTAGGATGTCCTGTTGAGGGGAGTCAGTAGAGGTCTTTTATCCCGTAATAATGCCAAACCTTCAGTGGTAAACGTATTATTCTCGACTGAAGGGCTGAAGCTGACAAACTTCTGTTCTTAGAACCTACCTGTGAGGGGAGGGTTTGATCTCTACAGATACGGTTTCTACCAGTGGTGCTGTGATGGTGACTTTGGTTCAGCCAAATTTATGGACGTTTATTTCTGGGACGCCGGAGTTCTGTCCGTGGTTTATCAGCGGGTTCCGTTTATTTCGGATCCCTGGGCTGAATCTGTGGGTGCTCACTCAGATGGTGACTCAGTTCTCCAGACATGGGTTCAGATGCCAGTTGATCAGATTGACTTTGGGTTTCAGATGGTTGTGATCAGAGTTCAAGCCGAAGCTTCGGATCCTGTGTGCCGAGATGCACAGCCTGCCAGTCTTGGCTCCATCATTTGCATCATAGCATGTTTATTTTCCAAAAAATAATAATGCATGAAAAAAGTTAACTCGCATGTGCATATCCTTTTCAGGATCATTCATGTTAAAATAGCATCCGCATCATATGCATATCATGCACATATCATCCTTGCATTGCAGACATGCTTGGGAGAGACTTCTCACTCTGGGTTTTGACTGAGACGGGATTGTTGATCATCGTTCGCACCGCAACCAGATTGAATCATCAGAGGAGTATGGATCAAGTCCAAGCTGAGTTGGCTGAGATGATGGCAGAACATGGCCCAGTTCATGACCATGATGCAAGGAGTTGTTCAGGGGCAAGAGGAGTTGCGTGCCTTAGCCCAGAGACAGGAAGCTGTGATTCTGCCGCCCAGTCGTGCTTCACCAGAGAGGGTCCCTGTCAATTATCAAATTACTGCTGTCACTATTCCCGTCAACAACTATGCCGTGGGTGAAGATTTGAGGGGTATCAGAATCAGTGAACAGCCTCTTGCTGCAGAGACTGTTAATGTCAGAGCAACCCGCGCTCCGATTCGCCATCCTGGCTCTTCAAGTTCTTCCGGTTCTAAGAAGCCATTCTCTGGGGCATCCAAAAGGGGAGAAAGTGAAACAAATGTTGTGCACCGTCGGAGGAGTGTGAACAGAGGACAGTTTCGTCAGGCCGCTGCTGTGACTATTCCAGCAACTCAACAGCAATAGAGAAGACCAACTCAGCAATATCAGCATCAACAACATCGTCCTCAGCAGCAGACTTACCGGCCTCCCAATGGTAATCAAGCCAGTACGAGTAATGAGAGGAAGAAGATCATTTTTGATCCGATCCCTATGTCCTATGCAGAGTTGTATCCCTCTTTGATAGAGCGGAACTTGATTACTCCCAGAGACCCGCCGGCCGTACCCGTCAACCCTCGGTGGTGGTATGGGCCTGAGCAGTATTGTGTGTATCATTCGGGTGCTCCTGGGCACGATGTGGAAAGCTGCTTTCAGTTGAAGAGTAAGGTGCAGGACCTTGTCAGATCAGGTATTCTGAGCTTTGAGGATTTGGGTCCCAATGTTAATCGAGCTTGAAGACAGCAAGTCCCGGGCTGGTGTCGACTTGTCTTCTGAGATCTTCAGCAAAGAGGGTTGTTCAAAAGCAGAAGCTGCTGATGCAAAGGATACTGACAGTTGTCATCCCCGGTGGGATCTATCACAATTGGGTCACTGTCGGCTTTCCTACAGCGTTCAGAAGTCAGAGTAATAATCACTTTGTTTAAAAACCCTTCTCCCATGCCAAAAGGAGAAGTGATGACATTGTTGGCAACATTTTGTGCAATGATATTTTCATTCAAATGAATTCATGTTAAAACATTTGTTTTTCCATTTGTTTTCCCTTTTCGCTTTTTGAATGAAATTGGTGATCACAAAAAAAAAACCTTAAAAAACAGAAATAAAAGCAATCTTTTCATCTGCATAACGATTGTCTTGTTTGTTTTTCAAAAAGCTTTTCATCTCTAAATCATTATGCAGGTTGTTTCTTAAACCCATTGAACCTAATGATCGGACGTTATCTCCCAATTTTGAATTCCCTGTATTTGAAGCGGAAGAAGATGATGTTGAAAGGATTCCTGACGAGATTTCCCGGCTTCTTGAGCAAGAAAAGAAGATCACTCAGCTGCATCTCGAGAATCAGCAGAACAGCCAACTGGGGCACACATAAAAAAAAAAGAGGGAGGAGGGTGCAAAATCAAAAGAAATCCAAATCAAAAGAAAGAAAAAGAAAGAAAGAAACAAAAGAGAAATAACACCCTCAAAGTCCCAAGTTGACTGATGCTGAATGGATTCAGAGTCACTACGACCAAATGAATTCGATCGAAAAGAAGAGATTAACTGCCATGTGTCATGGTCAGTTATATCAGCGGAGAGTGACGAAAGCACGCTATAAGAAGGTCAAGCCTCGTGTGTTCCGAGGGACCCTGTGCTCAAGAAAGTCTTGTCTTTCATACCCGATTCCAGGGGCAAGTGAACCCTAAGCTATGAATGCCCATAGGTTGTCAAGAGAGTCTTTTCAGGCGGTGCTTTGAGACTTACAGCAATGGATGAAGAAGTTCACTCGTCCTGTGAATTCCCGATGCAGTCAAGAAATACTTCGCAAAAAAACAAAAAAGAACAAAAAGCTCGCTAAGTCGAACACCCCAAAGGGCAACTTAGGCAAAAAGGAGCGTCTCGGTGGATTGAAAACCCGAAAGGGCGATCCAGGCAAAAGTTAGAGACATTGAAAAAAAAAAGAATTTGCATCCCGCTAGATTGAGCACCTCACACTGGGGCAATCTAGGCAAAAATTAGGGATTTGGCAAGTAACTGCATCTTGACAAGACCGTGTTCTATATCTGTCATCCGTCAGGGATTCTCGATTCGTCGTCGACTGAAGTTTTGAATACATCGAAATTCAGAATGGTAGAGTAAGGGTCATTATGTTCAATGTAGCCCTCTCCAATATATATCACCGATTTCAAACTTGTACAGATCTATAGAGTCTCGCCCTTTGCAGACTACCATTCCATCACATCAATTTAAGCTTTTATCCAATTATTTGCACTCTTATTTGTTTCAACTCAACAAACGTTTTGCATGTTTTAATTGATAAAGTATCATTGTTTTTCAAAATAAATAAATTTTTCAAAATTGTTCTCAAACTAAGTGAATATTCACAATGATGGAAGGATACTTAGGAGACCCACAGTGCTCTCCCAAGGGCGGTATGATTACCAACAGGTAAGACAATTGTTCGTATCTCGAGCATGACTGTATCTTTTCCCTGTAGAACCTCTCATGGTTTCTCCTCAGCGAGATTGCCCAGTGTAGTGTTGGTTGAAGTTGTTCATCTTCATGTCCCCGGCAGTGCAGTTTTTTTCTTCCAAGTCCCTATTAGCACCTATAGTGGGGCATCCCCAGTAGAGTGCTGTTTGAGCCCTATTGTGGGGCATCCCTAGCAAGTTTGCTGTTTGGACGCTTTTTGTGGGGCGGTCCTAGGCAGAGCATTTATTGAAGACTTCAACTTTCCTCTCTCCAGCAGAGCAATCTTCCTCCCTCCCCCAGCATGGGTGCTATTCTTGGAAGATTCAGTATTTGGTGGATTGACATCCAGTACTCCATCATGTCCTCAGATAGATCCCCAACGGAGTTGTTAGCATGAGGAGCTTTATTAAGGCCTATCTATCTTCATCAGAGATCTGGTTGCTTCTGAGTATCTCTGATTTCCAGCACGAGTTGTTGTGGCGCGTCCGCCAGTATGTTGAACTCTTTTCTCCAGTTATGACTGACGATCCCTCCGGAAACCTCTGGTGGCCTTCCTCCCCAGCAGGATGGTGTTGCTCCCTGATATCCCAGTCTCCAGTGGATTTTCTCGGCTCTCTGGTGACTTTGGTTTTCCCTCCGGAAGAGTGGTACCGGATGGTTGATTCCCGGACCTGTGTGTTGAGCACGTCTGTTTGTCAGCATTCATCATACATTTTTAGGTATCATGCATACATGCATAATCATAGCATTCAGACACTCATGATGCAGCTGTTGTCGTGTATCTGTTGATGGTTGTCTCCTGCTATTTGTTGATACAGATCTCTCCAGTAGATCCTCCCTAACAGATTTGAGATCAGTGTCTCCTCAGCGAGCCTGAAGGTTACTACCTTCCCAGTAGGGTTTGTGTTGATGGTTTTCCCTCAGTGAGATCCCCAAGCGGATCGGGTTCGGAGAAAATCATCCCCAGTAGAGATAAGAATGGGTTGCCTCCCCTAGTAGGGTAATCTCCAAGCAGTTCGGGTTCGATGGAGTGCATCCCCAGCAAGGTTTGTCTTTCCCCAGCCGGATGGAAGTTGACATGGTTATAGGATCCTCAGCACAGTTCCTGGAGTTCCCCGGTGTTGTCTCTGGAGGAGACGTGTGTTTATGCATTCATCATTTAGATAAGCATAGCATATTGCATCATTAGTGCATAGCATTTCCATGATCATGGGGCATTGTGTAAAACAAGAAAAAAAAACCATGCATCAACATTGCAAACATGTCCATTAGCCCTAGGCCGTGGTGACCAGCCGAGATTGGGTTGTTGGAAAGAGTTTAGCATCGTGCCATTGGATCGGTTTCAGAATTGGGTTCATCAGCATGGTTGAGAAGTTGGTGTTTTCCCAGCAAGTGACTCCTTAGTCGAGTGGGTATCCCCAGCAGTGTTACTCCCCAATTGTTAGCGTCTTGCCAGCTTGGGTCTGTTTCCCTAGCGGATGTGGGTGTGTCTGGTCTCTCCATATAGAGTCGACCCCTTAAGCAGAAAGTGTCTATCCTTTCCTGCCATTTCCCCACTGAGATACATCCTCGTGGATGACGGTTGTTTCCGTTCCCTCCCTACACGGGATGGGTTTTCCCTATTGAGTTCTTTCCTCATTAGGATGAGTCCTATTTCAGTCTGCCTTTTTGGATCGATCCTAAATTGGCTTCCTGTTGGCTGTCTCCCGTGCTTCCCTGGGGCATAAATGAATAGTCGCTCACTAATCGGCACTCATTCATCTTATCCTCAGCGGAATTTTTGTGGCTTCTACCTACAAACCGGTAGTTGTAAGTCCTATCTTTGTGGTTTTCTACCTACTAGCTGGTAGTTGTAAAATCCCACTTTCATCCCCTAGCAGAGGTAACCGTTGTGGTTCATTCTGATTGTTGGCAGATTTTGCGGTCTTCTACCTACTACCCGGTAGTTGTAAATCCTTTTTTCTCGCTCGGTTCCTCAGCGGAATTTTGGGCCTCTACCTACAAACCGGTAGTTATAAGTCCTATCGTCGTGGTTTTCTACCTACAAGCTGGTAGTTGTAAAATCCCACTTTCACCCCCCTAGCAGAGGTAACCTTTGTGGTTCATGCTGTTTGTTGGCTTCTACCAACGAACCGGTAGTTGTAAGTCCTATCTTTGTGGTTTTCTACCTAATAGCTGGTAGCTGTAAAATCCCACTTTCATCCCCTAGCAGAGTTAACCCTTTGTGCCCATCCTATCGATGACTGGCTACTTTTCTGTGGTTTTCAACCTACAACCCGGTTATGGATAATCTTCCATGCGAGTGTACTATCTGCATTTTGACGGCTACAGATAATATATCTCATGCACTCTTTGGTCAATCTTTCGATTGTTATCCCCAGCATAGGTCCTTGGCATGCGTGCCGGCTCACGTATCATTGTTTTGTTATCTTCGCCGATGCTGATAGACATGAAGTTTTCCCGGTATCCAGACCGAAGTGGCATTCAGGCCAGTTTCCGATTTCCAGATCGAAGAAGTTCTCAACAATCAGGACGAAGAACTTATGGTATTCAGACCAGCATTCCGGTGTTCAGACCGAGGCGGTATCCAGACCGATGTGGCGTTCAGGCCAGCTTCCGATTCCAGATCGAAGAAGTTCTCAACAATCAGGACGAAGAACTTATGGTATTCAGACCAGCATTCCGGTGTTCAGACCGAGGCGGTATCCAGACCGATGTGGCGTTCAGGCCAGCTTCCGATTCCAGATCGAAGAAGTTCTCAACAATCAGGACGAAGAACTTATGGTATTCAGACCAGCATTCCGGTGTTCAGACCGAGGCGGTATCCAGACCGATGTGGCGTTCAGGCCAGCTTCCGATTCCAGATCGAAGAAGTTCTCAACAATCAGGACGAAGAACTTATGGTATTCAGACCAGCATTCCGGTGTTCAGACCGAGGCGGTATCCAGACCGATGTGGCGTTCAGGCCAGTTTCCGATTTCCAGATCGAAGAAGTTCTCAACAATCAGGACGAAGAACTTATGGTATTCAGACCAGCATTCCGGTGTTCAGACCGAGGCGGTATCCAGACCGATGTGGCGTTCAGGCCAGCTTCCGATTCCAGATCGAAGAAGTTCTCAACAATCAGGACGAAGAACTTATGGTATTCAGACCAGCATTCCGGTGTTCAGACCGAGGCGGTATCCAGACCGATGTGGCGTTCAGGCCAGCTTCCGATTCCAGATCGAAGAAGTTCTCAACAATCAGGACGAAGAACTTATGGTATTCAGACCAGCATTCCGGTGTTCAGACCGAGGCGGTATCCAGACCGATGTGGCGTTCAGGCCAGCTTCCGATTCCAGATCGAAGAAGTTCTCAACAATCAGGACGAAGAACTTATGGTATTCAGACCAGCATTCCGGTGTTCAGACCGAGGCGGTATCCAGACCGATGTGGCGTTCAGGCCAGTTTCCGATTCCAGATCGAAGAAGTTCTCAACAGTCAGGACGAAGAACTTATGGTATTCAGACCAGCATTCCGGTGTTCAGACCGAGGCGGTATCCAGACCGATGTGGCGTTCAGGCCAGCTTCCGATTCCAGATCGAAGAAGTTCTCAACAATCAGAACGAAGAACTTATGGTATTCAGACCAGCATTCCGGTGTTCAGACCGAGGCGGCGTTCAGGCCAGTTTCCGATTCCAGATCGAAGAAGTTCTCAACAATCAGGACGAAGAACTTGTGGTGTTCAGACCAGTTTTCCCGGTATCCAGACCGAAGTGGCATTCAGGCCAGTTTCCGATTCCAAATCGAAGAAGTTCTCAACAATCAGGACGAAGAACTTGTGGTGTTCAGACCAGTTTTCCCGGTATCCAGACCGAAGTGGCATTCAGGCCAGTTTCCGATTCCAGATCGAAGAAGTTCTCAACAATCAGGACGAAGAACTTGTGGTGTTCAGACCAGATTTCCGGTAATCAGACCAACATTGATATTCTCATATTCCGGTGCTTAGTGCGGCGTTCAGGCCATGGGTATTCCTGTGTTACCATTTATTTTGGTTTCCAGGTCAACTCTCTATTTCGGTGCTCAGGCCGATTTTCACCGTACCAGACGGATTCTTCTTTTGGGATTGCTTCGTTGCCGATTCTGACAGACATGGTTAATTATTTCGTGGGGATTAAGGATCAAAATCCGGGTCTTCTTAGTATTTAACCATCTCCCACAATGATCATGTGAAGAACGTCTTGCTTCACATTCTCTAGTTGAAGATGTTTAAATAGGGGCAGCTGTCATACCCCGATTTTGATCCTGAATTGGTCTGGGTCATCTCAACAACCAAGTTTCTTGTGTTTCTAGCCACTTGCCAGTCATGTTATTGGATCATGGATATTCCTTTCAAATCCTAACCTTATGGTCTTATTTCGTGGTTTTGTCAAGTTATTTCCTTTGCAAAAGTCAAACATTCAAGCCAATTTGTGAAACCAATTTCAACCATTTGTTAATCCATTTCAATTTATTTCATGTTTAAACCAGTACATATGATTCCATACAAGAAAAATACAAAAAAAAATTGACACTTTTGACCATTTGTTGACTTTGGTCAACAGTTGACTTTTTGGTCAACATTGACCAAAGTCAACTTAAGTTCCTTCCTATTCCAAACCCCAAGAACTCCCCATCCTAGTCTGATATTCCAAAGCCATGACAATATTGGACTTGCATCTTGCATTTGTTTCAAAATCCATGGTGATATGTGGTAATATACTTCCTGTTTATTGCGTGCACACATGGCCTAGACCTGTAGCAGACCACATCCTGAGCAAGCCACCACATTGGACATCAACTTGTAGTCTAAACATGAGCAAACTGTATCATAATTTGGTGCAGGAATGCATGATTGTTTTCACATATCTCACTAAATGAGATAGTTTGTTCATACTGATGCTTATGGAGTTAATATAGGTTGCAGAACTTATAGAAAAAAGATCTCATTTTTGATTGGTAGCACTGCCATAGAAGACAAGCTTCAAGATGGAGTATCGGCCTGCATAGGTATTCTTCAAAGAGCTGGCATAAAAAAATTTGGTTGCTCACGGGGGACAAAATTGAAACAGCAATCAATATTGCCTATACTTGCAGTTTAATAAACAATGAGATTATCAGTTCAGAAACTATTGCAATTAGAGAAGTTGAAGACAGGGGGGTCCAAGTAGAAATTGCACGATTTTATTAAAGAAGGAGTTATGAAAGAGCTGAATAAGTGCTTTGAGGAAGTACAGAGCTATTTTAGTTCTCTATCTCGACCAAAATTAGTACTTGTAATTGATGGAAAATGTTTAATGTATGCACTGGATCCAAGTTTGAGAGTCATGCTGCTGGATTTAAGTTTGAATTGCCATGCTGTTGTTTGCTGCAGAGTTTCTCCCTTACAAAAGCACATATTGCAACAATGTCTGATCTTCATCGTAGGACTCTTCCTCCAGCTTTCCTATCAGAAAATCCTAAGGAGGCTGGCTTTTGTCTTTGGCTGCTGCATCCAAAATCTTGCCAAGACCCGCAATCACATCCAACCAACTTTGTAATGATAGTGTAGCAAGGTCATGAGCAGAACCTGCAACATATTTGAAACGTGAGCCATCAGCACTTCGTTTAACAACTCATAACAATCCAGTGTGTGGTTCATGATGAAATTAAAACAGGCACTTCCTGACAGTGGAAGACATGGACAGGTAATGACTTACATAAACACCAAGCAACATATATTCATGGTCAAAAAATATAACATGGAAGCTAGATAGTTCATCATACCAAGGCAAAGGCTTCAAGGCCACCTAAACTTGCAAATCTTGCTAGCTTACAACATCAGGCCAACCAAATAGTAAGGCATTGTAGCTCTAAAACAAGTGTACCTCAGGTGCAACATCCATCCTTTCTGCAGCATACCGAAAGGTTAGCCTGATTGGACGATGCAAACCACTATGCACACCACAGAAGCAATGTATCCAATTTGACAGTAGAATACATCACAGCCACGGCCACAGCAGCATCAACAGTTCAATTCCCTGCAGTAAAAAAAAAGGGGTTAATTAGCTCACAGTAATTTTTTAAAACATCAGAAAATTCAAGAGTTCCCAATTTGGCATCCAGACAAAATTAAAAGGAAAAGCACAGATTCAGATTACCTTTTCCTGAACAAGCATCAAAGAGGCAATCCGTTTCTGAGCAGCAAAAGGACTTTGCAGAGATGTTTGTTTTAATCGACCATACAACAACGAAACCCTAATCTGTAGAGGATAAAAGGAGAAGGAAACGAAATCAAAGGGGGGCGGAGAAAAAAAAAGAGAGCACAAGAACAAAACCCTAGAAAACGAGCAATCGGAGGCGGACCAAACCCACCAAATCAAAACCCTAAAATCCCAAATCAAAAACCACCAACGAAAAACTTGGAAGCGGAATTGAAACTTGAAATCAAAGACAAACCTATTTGGAAGAGTTGAAGGAGGAGGTTTGAGCTTCATCACTGCCGTCTTCACCGCCGGAGGTGAGCCCCTTTTGCTTCAACCTTGATTTTTTTTTTGTATGATTCTGAAGCGATTAAGTGAAGCGCGATCGAGAGAGAGGGATTCTTGAGGGCGTGTTTGAGTGAGGTTAAGCGAAGGGTACGCGAGAGAGAGGTTTGAGAGATGATGATTGAGCGATTTTGAGAGAGAGAGGGTTGGACGCGATTGAGAAGGGTGAGAGATGATGGGCGTTTTTTTTTGAGAGCAGAGAAAGATTTCGATTGATAGATGCTGTTTGTTTGAGAGAGTGAGTTTGTGAGATTGGGAAGAGAGTGAGGGAGAGAACGAGTCTGCTGTTCCAATTTTTTTTATTTCATTTTAAACAGAATAGGTTTTTTAAAACATTAAACTTTTTGCTTAGAATTCCTAGGTTTAGTTAATAATTGATTTTTATGTTTTCAACTTATTCCCCATTGAAAAACCCAACAGCCAAGCGGCTGGGTTTAACTACTGGTAGTCCAATAGACTTTTTTATTTTAAGTTTTTTTATTCTAATGTTTAATCTATTTGGGTTTATATATTTAAATTAGCACTGTAAATAATAACTAATGATAAATGGCCTGGTGGAGAGAGGGTAGTTCCATAGTTTCAAAAGGAGGGGGTTCAACACTCACATGTAGCATCTTTTAGCATTTTTATTTTCTCTTAACATTTTATTTTCTTTTAGCATTTCGTTTCTTTTTAATATTTTTATGTCTATGTTTTTATTAAGTTCATCATGCATGCAAAACCATTTTTAAACTTATAAAAATCATACTTTTCTCGATTTAATATCGAGCCCATTTTTACACCCTTGTAAGTCGATTGCTTTTTAAGCATCGCCATCAACCTCACATAGCTTACTCTTGGGCTTTCTTACAATGAGCCGGTTTCTTTGCACTTACACTCATACATTGTTTAATGCTTTATTATTTCATTCTTTGATTATTTGATTCGATTATATACTTGCTTAAATATCTTATTGTTTGATTAACTGTGGCCTACTTGTATGGTGTATGAGGCATATATTTATGTTGTTTGATTGCCATGTCAACCCCCATTCATAACAAATGTATCCCTCTCCCATGAAGTGTATAATATTTATTCTTTCATTCTTTATTCATTTGTTAATACAAGAAATAAAATGAATACCCGATAACCATTTCAAAACAAGACCAAAACCTCGATCCAACGTCGAGTAATCATTTTTCAAAACCTAACAGAACCAGCACGTATTCATCCACCCTTTTGTAAGTCGATTGCTTTATGCATCGCCATCAACCTTGTAAGTCGATTGCTTCATGCATCGCCATCTACCCTAATCCCTAACACTTCTCCTTGCTCCATTCGTCGATTCTTGCTCCGATTAGGTAGCACCCGTTAGATAGAACCCTTTGTATGATAACATAGGTAGGATTCCCTTATTCTTTTATATGATAACATAGGTAGAATTCCCATATTCTTTGCATGCCAACATTAGGTAGATATTCCCATTTGTAAATCCTAATACCTAAGTACATATTGCATGACAACTCTAGGGCAGAGCTTCCCCCTTTTCTTTTAGACCTTTCCGAGCGTCTCCGATCTTGTGGCATGTAGTCCGTTCTATTGCAAAGAGGTAACTGCCTAAGACTCGATTCAGCGAGCTGCGACACCTACTGCTAGGACGTGAACACATTGCCCACTCTCCTTTGACACAACTGGTGTCTTCCTCTGTAAGTCCGTGTTCAGATGGCAACCCCTATGAAGGGGAACTACATCGCCCTGATCCTTGTTCCAGACGAGGTATGTAGGCAGGTGGTCGTGCGAGACCACTCCGGGCACCCTTTTCCTTTTTTGCGTGTGTTTTGCTTGACAACTATTAGGTTCGAGTTCCAGACTCCCTATTAGTTTGTGTGTTCATCCTCACCCCTATGAAGGGGAACTACATCGCCCTGATCCTTGTTCCAGACGAGGTATGTAGGCAGGTGGTCGTGCGAGACCACTCCGGGCACCCTTTTCCTTTTTTGCGTGTGTTTTGCTTGACAACTATTAGGTTCGAGTTCCAGACTCCCTATTAGTTTGTGTGTTCATCCTCTCCCCTGTTAAGGGGAACTACATCGCCCTGATCCTTGTTCCAGACGAGGTATGTAGGCAGGTGGTCGTGCGAGACCACTCCGGGCACCCTTTTCCTTTTTTGCGTGTGTTTTGCTTGACAACTATTAGGTTCGAGTTCCAGACTCCCTATTAGTTTGTGTGTTCATCCTCACCCCTATGAAGGGGAACTACATCGCCCTGATCCTTGTTCCAGACGAGGTATGTAGGCAGGTGGTCGTGCGAGACCACTCCGGGCACCCTTTTCCTTTTTTGCGTGTGTTTTGCTTGACAACTATTATGTTCGAGTTCCAGACTCCCTATTAGTTTGTGTGTTCATCCTCACCCCTATGAAGGGGAACTACATCGCCCTGATCCTTGTTCCAGACGAGGTATGTAGGCAGGTGGTCGTGCGAGACCACTCCGGGCACCCTTTTCCTTTTTTGCGTGTGTTTTGCTTGACAACTATTAGGTTCGAGTTCCAGACTCCCTATTAGTTTGTGTGTTCATCCTCACCCCTATGAAGGGGAACTACATCGCCCTGATCCTTGTTCCAGACGAGGTATGTAGGCAGGTGGTCGTGCGAGACCACTCCGGGCACCCTTTTCCTTTTTTGCGTGTGTTTTGCTTGACAACTATTAGGTTCGAGTTCCAGACTCCCTATTAGTTTGTGTGTTCATCCTCTCCCCTGTTAAGGGGAACTACATCGCCCTGATCCTTGTTCCAGACGAGGTATGTAGGCAGGTGGTCGTGCGAGACCACTCCGGGCACCCTTTTCCTTTTTTGCGTGTGTTTTGCTTGACAACTATTAGGTTCGAGTTCCAGACTCCCTATTAGTTTGTGTGTTCATCCTCTCCCCTGTTAAGGGGAACTACATCGCCCTGATCCTTGTTCCAGACGAGGTATGTAGGCAGGTGGTCGTGCGAGACCACTCCGGGCACCTTTCTTTTTCCTTTTGTGTGTGTTTTGGTTCGGATGCTGATATAAGTCCAGTGATTGGCAGTCGGGCTCCATGTTTGCCCTTTTGTGTGTGTTTTGGTTCGGATGCTGATATAAGTCCAGTGATTGGCAGTCGGGCTCCACGTTTGCCCTTTTGTGTGTGTTTTGGTTCGGATGCTGATGTAAGTCCAGTGATTGGCAGTCGGGCTCCGCGTTTGCCTTTTGTGTGTGTTTTGGTTCGGATGCTGACGTAAGTCCAGTGATTGGCAGTCGGGCTCCATGTTTGCCACCTTTTTGTGTGTAGGTGTCTTGTTTTGTTTGGCGTGCGTGAGCCGAACTACGGCAACTCTGATTCTCATGTTCAGATGAGATACGTAGGCACAAGATGCGATGTCTTGCCGAGTTTGACTAACGACTAACAACTAATCCTTGTTTGCCTTCGCCCTTGTTGCGATTCTTTTCTCTCGCCCTCGTTGCGATCGAGACATTCCCTTTCTCTTGCCCTAGTTGCAATCGAGACCCTTATTCCCGTAGTTAGGCCGAACTACGTTTTGCTCTGATTCTCATTCCCGATGAGATACGTAGGCATAAGACGCGATGTCTTAGCGAGCACACTTATCCTTAACCCTTAGGTACCCGAGCTACGAAGACTCTGATTCTCATATTCAGATGAGATACGTATGCAGTGGATGCGACATCCGTGCGAGTCATTTTCTTTGACCCTTTCTTTTAGTAAATAGTACATTAGATAAACGCACACCCTTTAGACAAGAAACAACAAGAGTGGATCCCGTAGAGTACTACGGATGCGTAGGGGTGCTAATACCTTCCCTTCGCATAATCGACTCCCGAACCCAAGATTTGGTTGCGAGACCTTGTCTTTTTCCTTTCCTTTCTCCAGGTTTACTTCGAGCGTTTCCTTTCCCTCCTTTGGGATAAATAACGCACGGTGGCGACTCTTCTGTCATTTCTTCTTCGCCGGTTGTTTTTTCGCACCTCGGTATTTTTCGGGTTGCGACAGTATGACTAGTAAAAAATAAGGCTTTGGGGATTATTTTGATAAGAATCTCGTTGCACAAGATGAATGAACTGGTGTATGCTATGTGAAATTGTTGTTGTGCTTGAACTCATGTTAGATGCCTCATTCTATACATGTTATGCCTGTTTGTTAAATTAAATAATTTTGATGTAGTATTTTTATGGTTTCATGATGTTTATGTGTGAATGATGTTGTGAGTATGGTAATGGTTTCACGATATTAAGGGGCGCGAATGATGTCATAGAAAACATTAATTGTGCAACATGGTGTAATTTTTTCGAATGCAAGTCCAATGTTTTGATAAAATAATTTTGGTAAACTAAGTTGTAAATGTTTTAGGACACGAGTCCAATATTTTGATGAAATGTTTATTATGAAATAAGTTGTGAATGATAAATGATTAAGTTAATACCCTTAGGAAGTAAATCTAGTGTTTGATTATTTTGAAGGTTTGATAAGAAGCAATGTTTCATTATTTTGAAGGTTCGAAACAACCAGTGTTTGATTATATTTAGGTTCGAAAGAACCTGATAGACGAAGGAGACTTATCTATAAGGGGGGGGGGGGTGAATAGATCCCAAGTTATAAAAAAAAATAGAATTTTTTTTTGAAAAATTTAACGGTTAGTGGAATGACCTAGATCGAATCGTTTAAACCGAACAACTATCAAGAAGTTCAGATATGCGTATTTTAAAACCAACTGATGATAATGATATAGAAACCAATCAATATGTTTAAAAGAAAAACAATCGTTTAAAAGATACAGCTAAAGGTGAAGGTTATTTCCAATGACAAAATACACAACACCTTTATTGAGGCAAACTATCAAACACCATGTGTGCAATCAATTTCGTTTAGAATTTTCTGTGGTTTTTATTTTATTTTAAAAAAACAACTACAATCTAATGGATTGTAATCAATACAACAACGTTGTTTTCAAAATGTTACCAACAAATGTTTAACAAAACATATTGATCGCATGATCTACAAATTCAACAAGTTACAAATGAAAAGTAAGAGAGAGAGAAAGAGATAGAGAGAGAGAGAGAGAGAGTACTAAAGGATTTGTTTAGGAAGTTCACCAATCGTCCTCGCTATGGTTACGTCTTCCCACAATTCTAAATGGAATTGAGATATCAATATTACTTTGAAAAAGTAGTTTTACAAAAGAAATGTAGCAATACAACCTTACAAACCTTATGTTTGATGTTGATTCTAACACTTTCTCTTCCTTGATCTTGAGCTCGATCAAGACACCCAACAATACCAATTCAATCCACCATCTCACGCTACTTCTTTAAAAGAAACCAATTTCTTCAAAGTTTTCACTCGATCAAATCCAAATTGCAAATTGTTGTCACCTAAGATTTACCAAGACGATACTCTGGTTACCGTTACTCCTTTGGTCGAACCCACTGTTCTTGGAAGCTTTCACTCGACTAAATCCAACTTGCGTAATCATGTCCAAAACCTTCAAACCACCAATTTATCTTGAAGGAAAACCACAACTTCGTTTTCTTATTTGAAACCCCCAAATATTCTCAACCCAATTTATAATTCAACATCCTAAATTGGACGTTATGCACTCTGATTCTAGATGGCACCCGAACAAAAAATAATTATGTGTAATTTGTTTGTGTGTATGCATAAAACATAGATTGAAGATGAAGAGAACTGTTTGTATATTCCTGGTTTCGTGTGTTTTAAATGATGCATGTATGAGGTAAATATATGTGACCCAGTTGGAGGCAAAAGGAATGCAAAATAATTTGAAAAAATCATGAATTTTCGGGAAAATGCATCGTATGTGTCGACCTATGTAAGTCATGTGTCTTAATATGTTTAGTGTGAGAGTGTAACACCATATTTTTGGTTAGATAAATGGACCTAGGGTTGTCGCACATAATAGGAATACATTATAGTTTAATATCAAAATCAAGTAGTTATTGTTTAAGCCACAATATCTGAGCACAACAAATAACGGTTGCGACGTATTCCGCCTTGGCAGTTGACAATGCAATGTAAATATGTTTCTTGTTATGCCAACTTACTAAGGAGTTTTAAAACAAGTGACAAGTTCCACTGGTACTTTTCCTATCCGGTTTGCAACCAGTAAAATCAGAATCAGTATAACCAATCAAATTACAATCATTTCCCTTAGAATACCAAAGCCCATACTTAGATATCCCATGAAGGTATCTAAGGATGCACTTTACGACTTTTAAAATGTAATTCCTTAGGAGGAGATTGATAACAAGCGCACATACACACGCTAAACATAATGTTCATCCTAGATACAGTCAAATATAGAAGAGATCGAATCATACCTCTATACTTTTTGACATCAACATCCTTACCACTTTCATATTTTTCCAAGTTTCCATTTGTGAGCATCGGAGTGTCAATTGATTTTGCATCTTCCAAACCAAATTTCCTTAGTAATTCACTACAATATTTTGTTTGACACACAAACGTCCCTTCATTGAGTTGCTTGATTTGAAGACCGAGAAATTAGTTCAACTCCTCTATCAGAATCATAAAAAACTCACCTTGCATTAGCTTAGAAAACTCCTTGACTAAGTGCATGTTAGTGGAACCAAAGATGATATCATCAACATAAACTTTAACTAGAAGAGTATGTTTTCCTTGACGTTTAACGAAAACTGTAGTATCTACCTTCCCTCTAGAGTATCCTTGATCGATTAAGAACTTACTAAGTCACTCATACCAAGCCCTATGGGCTTGTTTTAAACCATACAAAGCTCTTTTTAGTTTATAAACATGATTAAGATACTCATGATTCTCAAAATCAAGAGGTTGTGAAACATAACTTACTCATTAATATATCTATTAAGGAAAGCAGTTTTCACATCCATTTGAAATAACTTGAAATCTTTGGAGCAAACATAAGCTAGTAAAAGGCGTATAACCTCGAGGCGAGCACCCGAAACATAAGTTTCCTCATAATCAATGCCCTCCTCTTGGTTATAACCTTGAGCCACTAGTTAGCCTTTGTTCCTAGTTATCACTTTGTTTTTGTCGAGTTTATTTCTAAAAACCCACTTAGTGCCAATAACTTGATGATCTCACGGACGAGGGACAAGGTCCTATACATCATATATTTTTAAATTGGTTTAATTCATCTTGCATGGCCATAAACCAATGCTCATCAAGTAAAGAATTTTTTTTTGTTTTTAGGTTCAACTTGTGAAACGAATACAAAGTGATAACAAAAAGAACTTATCTTGGAGCGTGTTGTCACACCTTTGGTGATGTCTCCAAGTATGTTATCGATTGGATGATCCTTGGAGGTCCTCCAAGCCAAAGGTAGATCATCCACTAAAGTTGGACTTTCAACCTTTTTCTTTTCACAATCGTTATCTTCTTCTTTCTCAAGTTCCATTGCTTTAGGCTAATCAATTTTTCTTCGGTTTGTTTGAGTATGTCTTGTGAAGATACGCCTACATCATGAAAAGAAACACCTTTCCCAAAATTTCTCGAATAAGATTCATCAAAAGTGACATGCATCGACTCTTCAAAAATAAGTAATCTTTTGTTATAACCCCTATAAGCTTCGCTCGATTGAGAGTAACCAAGGAAGATACCTTTACCGGCTTTCACATCGAACTTTCCACGATTATCCTTTCCATTATTTAAAACAAAGCATTTGCATCTAAAAATATAAAGATGCAGTAAATTTGGTTTTCTACCCTTTAGTAGTTCATAAGGAGTTTTGTCTAAAATAGTATGCATTAGTATCCTATTTAAGACATAACATGTCATGCTAATAGCATCGGCCCATAAATACTTAGGTAGATTACCCTCATTGAGCATAGTTCTTGTCAACTCCTCTAAAACATGATTTTTGTGCTCCATAACACCGTTTTTTATGGAGTTCTTAGAGCAGAAAAATTATGCTCAATGCAATGTTTATCACAATAATTATCAATGAGGTGGTTTTCAAATTCACCTTCATGATCTCTTCGGATAGCAACTATGTTTAAATTCATCTTATTTTGGGATAACCTTGCAAATTGTGTGAAAGCTGAAAAAGTCTCATCTTTACTATGCAAAAAGATGACCCAACAAAATCTCGAGTAATAGTCTACTACCACAAAACCATAGTAATTACCACTTATGCTTTTTTTCCTTGGGGGACCAAAAAGATCCATATGGAGAAGCTCAAGAAGTCTCGAAGTTAAAATAATGTTTTTCGATTTAAATGAGACTCTTGTTTGCTTACCTATTTGGCATCCATCGCATATGTGGTCTTTTGAAAACTTTATTTTTGGTAGACCAATTACTAAATATTTTGAAGTCACTTTTTTAGTAAATCAAAGTTGAAATGAGCTAGGCCTCTATGCCATAACCAAGAGTCTTCACTCATGGTCACTAGACACTTAGTTCATACCAAGGATATGCCATCTAGGTTAAGCATATATGAAATATTAACCCTCAAGCCATTAAACATACAATCGTTATTTTCATTGTGTTCAAACATGCAACAAGTATTTGTAAAAGTTACTTTAAACCCATTGTCACATAATTGACTAGTGCTAATAATGTCATGTTTAAGACCTACAATTAACATAACACTGGAGATAGTAGTAGACGAGGGATTACCTCTACTACCTTTTCCAAGTCTTGCTCCGTTGTTGGTGTCTCTATAGGTAACAAAACCATTCTTCTTTTCCACATAGTCAATGAATAGAGCGATGTCACCCATCATATGTCTTGAGCGTCAACTATCATGAAACCACATTTTCTCCGTAGAGCCAAGACATTCGACTTATAGAATCAAACAAGAGTAATAGGTACCCAATTTTCATTGGGTCCTTGAGTGTGAGTGAAATCAAGGTTGCATTTGGGCAACCATTAAAAAACACCTTTAGGGACAAAGAGTCTCCTAAACTTGAATTTTTCAATAGTGTGACCTTTCTTTCAATAATAGTGACAAGATAAGTTGTGATGAGATGTAATTTTTCTATTTGAATCCTTTTAAACATATTTATACTTTTTATATGAAGGGTTTAAAACTGTTTAAACTTTGATGGATCAATAGAAAATGTAACATTTGGTTGTAATGACTTTTCCAATTTAGCTTAAAGAGTATTTACCTCCTTTTGCCAAATGTGAAAAGTTTCACAACCGAACCATGGAGGTTCTTCATCCTCATTCTTATCTTTTGAATATTTATAATAAATTTCTTAAGAGCTTCCATATTCTTTTCGGCTTCTAAATGTGAAAAGATTATTTTGTTTGAAGCTAACTTTTTAAAAGTGTCTACGGCTTCTCTATGTAGATTTTTAAAAGCCTTTTGTAATTGAGAATAAGACAATTTATTAATAGATTCAAGTTTCGAATGTCTTACATTCTTCTTCTTATTTTTGTTGGCCATGAACCAAAGCTTGGTCGTTCATCACTTGAAATTGAACTTTCATCACTAGAAAAATCACTTTCACTTTCCCAAGCAATATAGGCTTTTCTAGACTTGCTAGATTTCTTGTGATGGCCTTTCTCTTTCTCTTTCTCTTTCTTAATCAATGGATAATCCGGCTTATAATGACCGACTTTTCCATAATTATAGCACGAACCTCTATGTTTACCCTTATTATTTTGATATTCCTTTGAGGAGTTTGATAGCCTTCTAAAGTTGATTAGGTTCTTGTCGAAGTGCTTGACTCCATTTTCCCTTATGTTTCTATGGTACCTTTTGGCGAACAACCCAATTTCTTCACCATCGGAATTCTCATCATCACTTGTTTCAAAATCACTTTGCTCATTGGTTTATGACTTTGAACTTGAAGCCTTTAGAACAATAAACTTCTTTTCTACCTCCTTGTCATTTCCTTTCTCTTTCTTTATCTTCTTATCATGTTTTTCTGAGCAAATGATTTCTTGCTCATGTTCTTCTAGCTTGCCAAATAAAGTTGTGAGGTCAAGTGTTCTAAGATTATTCACTTATTTGATTGCGGTGACCTTAGGTTGACATTCCATATTAAGACACCTCAAAATTTATTATTAGTACTATCATTGGAAATAGGCTTACCTAGAGCAATTAAACGATTTATAAGATATTTGAAGCTCTTTTGCATGTCGGCAATGGTTTCACCATGCTTCATGCAAAATAGTTCTAACTCTTGAGTTAAGGTATTGATCCTAGCATATTTTACTTCATTAGTTCCTTCATGGGTAACTTCTAAAGCGTACTGTCATACCCCAAAATTTGCCCATCAAATAGTTCAAGACATTTTTCAGGGGCATTCCGACTCATTTTATGGCACTGATCTTAAAGGGACAAAGGCCCAGCTCACGAATGGCCCAATCCAGAAAATGGCCCAAACTGGCCTGTTCGCTACACGCTCGCCTAGCGAACGTTCGCTACACGCTCGCCTAGCGAAGCAAACGTTCGCTACCAGCTCGCCTAGCGAAGCTGACAGACAACAAAAAATTTCGGGCTTCGTTCTGAGCCCATTAGGTCATGAAAAGGGCATTATAAATACCAGCACTTCAGTAATGAAAAGAAAACGAAAAAAGGAGAGAGGAGAACTCTAGCAAGCAAACCCTAGCGCTCACAGACGGAAAACCCTAAAGGAAGCCCTGAAGGAAAAGCCGGCGGCGGCAAGGTCACTTCCGCTCAATTCGATCCGATCAGCCTATTCAAGGTTACAATTCGATTATAAACAGGTTGGCATTGCTATTACTACCCTATGTTCTTAATTTGCACATGGTATCATGATTGAATTTATGAAACTATCTTAAGTTTTACATATGAATTTAAGTATGCATGAACCGTTGAATGTCTAACCACATAATCTCTGTAATGAATGCTATAAAGTGTGAAGCTTGCTGCTATTATATCGTTATTAAAACCGGAATTCGCAGCCGCTCGCTAGCACATCGCTAAGCGAGCATGCAGCGAGTATTCGCTAAGCCTTCGCTAGGCGAGGCAGGCGCGAACCTGACAGTAGCCAGCTTTTCTATTCTAACTTTTCATTCATGTTTTATCATAGCCAGGCATTGTTTATTTGATCCTATTACTGTTGTGATTTCTTTTGCGGTGTAATCCTCGATTGCACCCTGATTTTGTATGCTAACCCGTTTGTTGAATTTTGCAAAGGTTCATATGTCCCAGAAAAAAAGACCGCCGTTAGGTTTTCCACTTTATTTGTGGGATACCCTTGTGGAGGCTCACCCTAAATTGCTTAATTAATTTTAATGTGTTAATTTTAATAATTAATTTTAATGTGTTAATTTTAATAATTAATTTTAATGTATTAATTTTAATGTATTATTTTTAATGTATTGATTTTAATGTGGAGATTCATCCTAATTACCTAATTAACTTTAAAATATGGCCTTTAAACATGTGATCTTGGACCTCTCTTTGCTGCCCTACGGTATTACGGTATAACGGTCATGTCCCGCGAATGTGGGGATACACTTAGCAATGGCCCTTCGATTAAATCATCATAAAATAAATCATAGTCCCTCGGATGCTGCCTTCGAATATATGATTTCGTCCCTCGATGACCCTTCGGTGTAGCCTACGGTTAAATGATGATCGTCCCTTCGAATGCTAAGGTATCCTTACAACTGTTGCCTTCAATGACCTATCGATGACCCTACGATGACCCTTAAACATCCAAAGGGTAAAATTACTTACTTCTCAATAGTAAGGACAGTTTTACCCTCATAAGGATAGGAAACGTTCATAACGACCTTAGGAAGGTATAACTCTCAATTGCTGGATCATAACCTAAAACATTTCCCACCCCTCACACTTTACAAATCCTAGAAAATCACCACTTGGTATACATTCATGCTAGAATCATTGCCAAGTTATATTTTTCTAAACCGCTTTCAAAACTAAACGAGATAACCACTTTGTATACATTCATACGAGAATCATTACAAAGTTAAATTCTCTTTTTCAAAACATTTTCTAAACAATTCACCAACACTTTTCAGACAAAAATATAAGTGATCCAGTAATTAAGAGCCCATGGATAACCATGGATACAAAGGGTGCTAATACCTTCCCTTTGTATAATGTACCTCCCGAACCCAAAATCTATTGAGGTCTTTCCTGTTCTTTTCCACCTTTCCCTATTGGATAAAAGAAAAGTCGGTGGCGACTCTTGCTATCCGCGACATTGCGATAAAAAGCAAAACACCCCAAGTCAGTTCACCGTATGACAGAACTGGCGACTCTGCTGGGGACACTTTAAAAAGAGAGGTTACCTTAAAAACAAGATCACTTATTCCAAATTGTCTGATTTACTTTTAAGGGATTGCTTGGGTATTTTTGAGTGAAAGATCCTACACCCGGATCTAGTGTACCTTAGGTAAGTAGCAATAGATCATCGCGACTATCCGGCGTATACTGGAATGGTTAAAGTGATGGCTACGGTTAATGTGACACTTTGGTTGTCCTGATGTTCCTCATGTTACTTGAGGAAAAATTTGGCTTCCGCGTGGTGTCATCAAAGCATTAACCAGACCTTTAGAACCCTAATTGACTCATCCTGGCCATTAGAAAGTAGTGAGATAACTGACTTCGGTTCCGACTGGGGTTGGTTGAGACTCGATACTACACTCTTTGAGATTGGACTTTAGGGAAGCTTCGGTCAACCACTTGGTGTTGCACTGAAGTGGACTTAAGGAAAGGTCGATGATTTGAGATCCTTTTAGAACCCGGTTACTATTCTAGGACAGGTTGAACCAACTAAACTTCAGTGGGGAGGGTACTTACCTATGGAACTCATGCAAGCCTTAAAACCTAGAAATGATGGTTGTGTGACTTGCTTGTGCTTGTTATTTATTTAACCTCATAACATCATAACATCATAACATCATAACATCATGACATCGTACTAACCATTTCAAGGACTTAAGGATTTAACTTTGCTCTGTTTTGTAAAGCTATGGCTCCCAAGAAGACCATCCGGATTAATCTTGTAGCAATCTCTCCTCAACTCAAGAACTTAGTGTCAGAACTTTCCGATCATGCCCAGTTCATCAAGAAACACGGTTCTCTCCTCAATTTGGTTACCACTGGTTTCAAAGAAGATATGATGAGAGTTTTATTCCAGTTCTTCGACCCTAAACATCATTGCTTCACATTCCCAGATTACCAGTTGGTACCTACACTGGAAGAATTCTCTAGACTGCTTGGGATACCTATCCTTGATCAACTACCTTTCAGTGGTTTAGAAAAGGTTCTGAAGTCTGAAGAAGTTGCCGCAGCTTTACACATGACGAAGTCCGACATTGAAGCTAATTGGGTAACAAGGAGTGGAGTTAAGGGTTTACTTGCCAAATTCCTGACAAATAAGGCCCGAGAATTCTTAAAAGCTACGAATGTCCGTGCTTTCGAAGACATCCTGGCATTGCTAATCTATGGCTTGGTGTTATTCCCTAATCCAGACCAATTCATAGACATGAATGCTATTAAGATATTTCTCACTCATAACCCTGTACCTACCTTGCTGGGAGACATTTTGCATTCCCTCCACACTCGTACCATGAAGAAGCAAGGGACTCTCATGTGCTGCATACCTTTGTTGTCTAGGTGGTTTATTTCGCACCTTCCTCAATCAGTCTTGAAGAACGAGCAGAATTTGAAATGGTCTCAAAGGATAATGTCGCTCTCCCACCCAGACATCTGTTGGTGTCCTCAGTTCAAGGAAAATGTTACCATCATTGACCGTTGTGGCGAGTTCCCTAATGTACCACTCCTAGGAATAAGAGGAGGTATTACTTATAATCCTGCTTTAGCTCTGCGACAGTTTGGTTGTGCTCGAAGAGATGGTCCACATGAAATGATCATCGAAGGCATTGTGTTCGACTATGACAACGATTCCCAAGGCCTCCGTCAAAGATTTGTACGAGCTTGGGGCATGGTGAAGAGAGGTGCGTTAGGACAGAAAAATTCTATTCCTATGGAACCTTATCTCAGATGGGTACGCGCCAGAGCTCGTGAACTTGTCATGCCATATCTTGCCATCGGACCTCAGATTGTCGAACCTGAAGCTGAAGGAGGTGCTCCTCAGATCATTCCTTATCCAGATATGCCTACCAACGTTGATGAACTAAAGAGATCCTGGATCCAGTTGAGAGAAGAAAGGGATACTTTCGAGACTCAGTTCGTCGCAGAAAGGAAGAAAGTGTTAGAACTTACCAGTCAGCTTAATGAGGAACGAAGACTCAATGCGTATCTTCGCCCAAAAAGAAGTCGCCCCTGGGAGACTTGAGCTTTCATTGTATTTTTATTAGTATTCCTTTTGTAATGAACATTGATCAAAGAAATTAGCAATAAACATTTCTCTCTTGCTGGTGATTTACGCAAAGTTAAATTCCAAAAGTCCTTGAAAACATTTCATGCATTGCATAACATAACATAACACTGCATAACAGGTTTACAAGTTCAATGTTCTCACAATTCGATTACAAACAGAAAAATGGATCTCGAACAAACTGTCAAAGATCTCCAGACTCAGAATGCTCAATTCAAGGAGATGATGCTAAGCTTATCCAAGGGGCAGGAGGAACTGAAGGCTCTTTTGCTCGAAAAGAAGAAAGACAAGAAAGCTGTGAGTTTCATTAACCCGGGAAGAAGGCGTAAAGGACAGGCCGTAGGAGTCAAGTTTGGAATCCCGAATGGTCCAGAAGAGGGGGCGGAGAATGATTCAGAGGAAGAGAATGCTGATTTCTCCAATCCTGAGGATGACGATGAAGATTATGAAAATGAACAGTACTCTCCAAGAGATGATAAGTACAAGTTGCTGGAAGAACGTATGCTAGCTATGGAGGGTCAGAAGGCGCCCGGTCTGGATTTCGAAAGTTTGGGTCTGGTCTCCGATGTGACCATTCCTCGCAAATTCAAAATCCCCACTTTCACTAAGTACGATGGTGCGTCTTGTCCTCAGATGCATCTGAGAGCTTATGTGAGAAAGATTCAGCCGCATACCACTGACAGGAAGCTATGGATCCATTTCTTCCAAGAGAGCCTGTTTGGCACACAGTTGGAATGGTATTATCAGCTCGAGAGCTCTGACATCCGCACCTGGACTGATTTAGCAACAGCTTTCTATAAACAGTACCAGTATAACTCTGAACTAGCACCTACCCGGCTACAGTTGCAGAATATGACTATGGGATCTAAAGAAAGCTTTAAAGAATATGCTCAAAAGTGGAGAGATTTGGCTGGCAGAGTCAAACCCCCTATGACTGACAGAGAATTGGTGGATATGTTCATGGGCACACTGACCGGCCCATTCTACAGCCATCTGCTGGGAAGTTCTTCATCAGGTTTCACTGAACTTATATTAACAGGTGAACGTGTTGAAAGTGGCATCCGAAGTGGAAAGATACAGGCGGCTACCTCTGCAAGCACCAAAAGGTCCTATCAGGGGAGGAACGAATCAAATGCTGTGTACGGTCAAAAGGGTCGTAACAAGAAAAACCGTGACCACGACATTGGAGCAGTTACGATTGCAGCACCACCATCTCAAAACTTCCAGCCCAAACAAGATAGGCCAAGAAGGCAGTTTACCAGGATCAATATGACCTTGGCACAGGCACTGCAGGGAATGCTAAAGGCAAATTTGATCACCCTTAGAGATCCTCCTGCAAATCCCAACACTACCTCCTCTCGTTATAATCCCAATGCCAGGTGTGCATATCACTCCGATAGCCCCGGGCATGATACAAACGATTGCTGGTCATTGAAGAATAAGATTCAGGATATGATCGAAGCTGGAGAAATTGAGTTTGAGCCTCCGGAGACTCCTAATGTCATCACTGCTCCTATGCCTAACCATGACAAGACTGTTAATGCTATGGATGACGATTCTCACATTTCCAATGTGGCAGACTTAACATCTCCTCTCCCGATCATAAAGAGGAATTTATTGCAAGCTGGTTTATTTCCAGGTTGTGCTGAAGATTGCAATCTCTGCATACTCCGGCCCGAGGACTGTTTGAAATTGAAGAATGGTATTCAACGGCTGATGGACGATCGTACAGTTCTCTTCGAAAGGATTCCTAAGGCGGAAAACCCTATTGAAGAAATATCTGTAATTGCTAGGTCCAAAGTTCCAGTGAAGATTACCGCTACCAGGGCGCCTGTGAAGATTACTGTTGAGCCCAGGGTTGCTCCCCTAATCATCACTGCACCTGGCCCGATCCCGTATTCCTCAAGCAAAGCTATTCCGTGGAATTATGGCGGTGATGTTTACGTCCATGGCGTGAAGCAAGTGGATAATGCTGCTAATACTAGTGGCATTGTTGGGACTAGTAAAATTACTCGAAGCGGAAGGATCTTCTCTCCAGAAATCTCACCTCCTGTCCTTGAAACTCGAGGAAAGGAACCAGTCAATCCTTCTCAGTCAGAGACACCGGTCGAAGTTACTCCCGAAGATGTTGCCAAACAAGAAATGGAAGAAGTGCTGAAAATCATTCGCAAGAGTGATTTTGATGTTGTAGAACAGTTGGGGCATACCCCGTCTAAGATCTCGATGTTATCCTTGCTGTTATCTTCTGAACCTCATGCCAATGCATTGATAAAATTCTTGAAGACCGCTCATGTACCTCAGGAGACATCTGTCGATCAGTTCGAAAATTATGTGGCTCACTTGGCTGTTGACAATGGCCTAGGCTTTTCCGATGCTGACCTGACACCAGCGGGAAAGAATCACAATAAAGCCCTGCATATCTCCATTGAGTGTAGGGAATCACTTTGTCTCATGTGTTGATCGATAATGGCTCTTCCTTGAATGTGCTGCCGACAGCTGTGCTGGATAAGCTGGATTGTAAAAGCATTGAACTAAAACCTAGTGACATTGTGGTACGTGCTTACGATGGTGCGAAGAGTGTTGTCCATGGAGAAGTAGTCCTTCCTATCAAGATAGGACCTCAAGTCTTCAACACTACCTTCCATGTAATGAACATTCGTCCTGCCTATTCCTACTTACTGGGACGCCCTTGGATTCATGGGGCAGGCGCTGTAGCCTCGTCTCTCCATCAAAAGTTGAGGTATCCCACAAAGGGCAAAATTGTCACCGTGTATGGAGAAGAAGAGTACATTGTCAGTAGTGTGCATACCTTCAGATACGTCGAGATGGATGGTGAATTCATTGAGACTCTTTGTCAGTCATTTGAAGTAGTTCCTCCGACCAATCCTGTCCTTAAGCCAACTTCCTGTGTACCCAAGGTTATTCGTGCTCCTCCTGCTATGATTTCTCTGAAGGACGCTCAAGTCGTGGTTGAAGATGGTGGTCGTACTGGCTGGGGTCAATTGATCGACGTACCGTACAAGTCTGACAAATTTGGCCTGGGGTTCAGCTCTGACAAGAGTCAAATTAATGTTGTAGAAGATGCTGACAGCGATTGCGACCTGGATAGCTGGATTTTCCCAACAATTGGTGACGGACTCAATAATTGGAAGGCTGAAGACACTATCCCGATTTCCTTTAGTCAGGAGTAATTGTTATTGTCTATTTTGGTGTTGCAAATTTTTGTTTTTTTTACAATTGAACTTCTCCAAGCGTTGTGTCTATGCCCGGGGCACAATAGCTAATTTGTTAAGGGTTTTGTCATCTTCATAAGCATATTCATATTCAATAAATCAATGGACTTTTTGCATTCAAATATTGCGCTCTTTATCTTTTCTGTCATCTTCCAAACGAGCTATGTTTTCTTACACACACTCACGTAACGAATTGCAGATCCATACCCACTCTGGATCCTGTTGACAATAGTTCTACTACTGTTCATTATGACTTTGAAAATCCGATATACCAAGTCGAGGATAGAAGTGAGGAAGATTGTGAAGTACCTGGAGAACTTGCCAGACTGTTACTGTAGGAAGAAAGGACTATACAGCCACACGAGGAGTCAGTTGAGACTGTAAATCTGGGTACTGAAGTAAACAAGAAAGAAGTCAAAATAGGAGCAGGCTTGGAAAACAATGTCAAGAGAAGGTTGATTCAGATGTTGCATGACTATGTAGAGATTTTTGCTTGGTCTTATGAAGACATGCCAGGACTGGATACCGATATAGTAGTGCATCGACTGCCAACGAGGGAAGAATGTCGTCCTGTTAAGCAAAAGGTTCGTCGCATGCGTCCTGAAATGTCTGAGAAAATCAAAGCCGAGGTGATGAAACAATTTGATGCAGGTTTTCTGGCTGTTACTTCTTATCCTCAATGGGTTGCTAATGTGGTACCAGTGCCAAAGAAGGATGGTAAGGTGCGAATGTGTGTAGATTACCGAGACCTGAATAAAGCGAGTCCCAAAGACGACTTTCCACTTCCGCACATTGATGTTCTGGTAGATAACACCGCTCAACACAAGGTATTCTCATTCATGGATGGATTCTCAGGTTATAACCAGATTAAGATGGCGCCTGAGGACATGGAGAAAACTACGTTTGTAACGCAATGGGGCACGTTCTGTTATAAAGTAATGCCATTTGGTTTAAAGAATGCAGGGGCAACGTATCAGCGTGCTATGGTGGTTTTGTTCCATGATATGATCCATCATGAAATAGAAGTATATGTGGATGACATGATAGCCAGATCTCATACTGAGGGAGAGCATCTCGATCATTTATACAAACTGTTTGAGAGGTTGAAGAAATACAAGTTGAGGTTGAACCCGAACAAATGCACCTTTGGAGTAAGATCCGGCAAACTCTTGGGCTTTATTGTCAGTGGTAAAGGGATTGAGGTTGACCCGGCTAAGGTGAGAGCTATTCAAGAAATGCCCGTTCCACGTACGGATAAAGAAGTCAGAGGTTTCTTGGGACGGTTGAACTACATTGCCCGATTTATCTCCCATTTGACCGCCACCTGCAAACCCCTCTTCAAGCTACTGAGGAAAAATCAAGAGATGATATGGAATGAGGAATGTCAAGAAGCTTTTGACAAAATCAAGAAGTATCTTCAAGAACCTCCAATTCTGATGCCACCAGTTGAAGGAAGACCTCTAATCATGTATTTAACCGTGTTAGAAAATTCAATGGGGTGCGTGTTGGGACAACATGACGAGTCTGGTCAAAAAGAGCATGCCATATACTACCTTAGCAAAAAGTTTACCGACTGTGAAACAAGATACTCACTACTCGAGAAAACTTGCTGTGCTTTGGCCTGGGCTGCTCGCCGACTGAGACAGTATATGTTGAATCACACCACTTTATTGATTTCTAAAATGGATCCTATCAAATACATATTTGAGAAACCCGCTCTCTCCGGAAGAATAGCAAGATGGCAGATGATCTTAACAGAGTATGACATCCAGTATACTACCCAGAAAGCAATCAAAGGAAGCGTGCTAGCCGATCATTTGGCTCATCAAGCAGTGGATGATTACCAATCTATGAATTTTGAGTTCCCAGATGAGGATGTCATGCTTGTTACTGATTATGAAGAACCTGGTGAAGGACCCGAACTAGGATCCCGATGGACTATGGTTTTCGATGGGTCTTCTAATGCATTGGGCAATGGTGTTGGTGTGGTAATCATTTCTCCCGAGGGTTACCATACGCCTTTCACTGCTAGACTATGTTTTCATTGTACCAATAATATGGCTGAGTATGAAGCATGTATTTTGGGACTCAAGGCTGCTATAGACCGGCGGGTCAAGTTTTTGAGTGTGTACGGAGACTCAGCATTAGTAATCAGTCAGATCAAAGGAGAATGGGACACTAAGCATCCGAATCTCATCCCTTACCGAGAACGGGTGATGACATTAATCCCACACTTTGAAGAGATTACATTCGAACATATCCCACGAGAAGAGAATCAGTTGGCAGACGCATTAGCTACCATGTCATCTATGTTCAGAGTCAGATGGGACAATGAAGCTCCCAGGATCACCATTGGGCGACTAGATGAACCGGCATACTGTTATGAACTTAACACTGAGGGAGTACGGGAAAAACCTTGGTTCCACGAAGTAAAAAGATATTTAGAAGCTCAAGAATACCCTGAAGGGGCATCCATCAATGACAAAAAATTCCTGAGGAAGTTCTCCGCTAAGTTCTTTTTGAGTAATGGAGTATTATACAAACGTAATCATGACTCAACTTTGCTTCGCTGTGTGGATAAAAAGGAAGCAGAAGAGATTATGGAAGACATGCACGGCGGTATTTTCGGGACTCATTCTAGTGGACATACGATGGCCAAGAAGATTCTGAGATCAGGGTATTATTGGTCTACCATGGAAGCTGATTGCCACCATCACTCCAGAACCTGTCATAAGTGCCAGATATATGCGGATAAAGTACATGCACCTCCTGCTCCATTGAACGTGTTGACCGCACCTTGGCCCTTTGCAATGTGGGGCATTGATATGATTGGGGAGATTAAACCTACTGCTTCTAATGGGCATCGTTTCATCCTTGTTGCTATTGATTACTTTACAAAGTGGGTGGAGGCCGCCTCATTCTCTTCTGTCACCAAGAATGTGGTGGCACG
The DNA here is from genome assembly GCF_024323335.1 of Lathyrus oleraceus. Lineage (NCBI taxonomy): Eukaryota > Viridiplantae > Streptophyta > Magnoliopsida > Fabales > Fabaceae > Lathyrus > Lathyrus oleraceus. The sequence continues at coordinate 217,917,692 of NC_066579.1, forward strand.
ATTCATCAAGCATAACCTCATTTGTCGATATGGCATCCCTGAAAGAATTATTACTGACAATGGTACTAATTTGAACAACAAGATGATTACTGAACTCTGCACGCAGTTCAACGTAAAGCACCATAACTCTTCTCCGTACCGACCAAAGATGAATGGCGTTGTAGAAGCTGCTAATAAGAATATCAAAAAGATCATACAAAAGATGACGGTGACGTACAAAGACTGGCATGAGATGTTACCGCTTGCTCTTCACGATTATCGCACTTCAGTACGCACTTCGACAGGAGCAACTCCTTTCTCTTTAGTCTACGGAATGGAAGCCGTTTTACCAGTGGAAGTTCAGATTCCCTCTCTACGAATCATGAAAGAGGCGGGCTTAGATGAAGATGAATGGATTCAGACTCGACTCGACCAAATAAACTTGATCGATGAGAAGAGACTTGCGGCTGTGTGTCATGGACAGATATATCAGAAGCGCATGACCCAGGCATTTAACAAAAGAGTCAAGAGACAGGTGTATCAAATTGGCGACTTGGTGGTCAAGCGTATCATTCTACCACAAGGTGATCCCAGAGGCAAGTGGACTCCCACATACGAAGGGCCATTTGTGGTTAAGAAAGTATTCTCTGCTGGAGCCATGGTACTAGCTACAATGGATGGCGAAGACTTCCCACATCCCGTGAACGCAGACATAGTTAAAAAATACTACGCATAAAAGAGACCCGCTAGGTCGACGTACCTTGGCAAAAGTTAGGGCATCCCGGCGAACCAAAAGGGTTTGGGCAAAAATTAGGGATAAACATATAAAGACATACACCCGGCAAGTCGAAAACCTGAAAAGGCGGCTTGAGCAAAAAAGGGTATCCTGGTGGACTGAAAACCTGAAAAGGCGGTCCAGGCAAAAATTAGGGATTAAAACGTATGACTATGTCCCGTTCTCAGTCACCTTCAACCAAGTCAAGGGAACCGAACAAGCCAATCACTTCTATCCGACAGCAGGAGATGAGATGCTTGAAGACATAATGACAGTAGTGGAATTAGAATCGATAGGACTTTTTCTGCATAGCTTTCTCTTTGTTTGCCTGACAATTTCCTCTTACTAGGATTTCTGTCTCCTTGTACACAAATTGCCTGTTTATGGGCCCTCTTTCAAAATCAATACAATTTCATTTCCAAAAAGATGATTTTGTTTTACTTTCTCTGTTTTGTTTGCGTAAACGTCCATTGATTTAACTTGAATTAATATATGCATTTGGATATGATCGATGTTAACCAAAAATGCGTGCATAAAATAGAAATAGCGATTACTACGAGACTTCAGGATCGCGGAGAAGGTCTAACCATGCTTTCCAATGAATCCGTTGCTAATTCTATTCCCCAGCAAAGCCAGTTATTCCCCAAAAGCAATTGGCATTACTAGACAAATTGGTAATCTCTTCCACCCCCAGCCAGGCTTCTGTTGAACATTTCTACCATCAGACAGAAATCAAGCATCCTCGGCTAAGAAAGGGTCATCGATACCAGTATCTCCCAACCAGAAGATTGAGATTTGTTTTCCCCAGTAGAGTCCTCTGGAAGAACTTTTCAGATACATAGTGCATTCATTACATCATTTCACATCACATGCCTACATACAATTTTCATTCCGCATCATATACATTACATCATTTCATAACATACACATGTATACAATGCTCTCATTTATTCCAGACGCATAATTCACTCATTACATCATTTCACAGCACACGCATGCACACAACGTTTGCATCTCATGCATCATGACATGGCATGAAGCTAACTTTATTTAGCAGGTCAATTATCCTCCTGACACAGTCAAAACAAAGGTCCATTCAGACGGACACCTTTATCAATTACATTCAAGATTCAACTATATCCCTCAGATACTGCCTAGCGTACGGTATATTCCGAGGTGTAGTCTAGTGTACGACTACTTTCTTTTTCAGATACACCTTTCAGATATACTCCATGTTAACATTCATTCAGACATCCTCCTAACAATGGCATCTATAAGCCCATCCCAGACATTTATTGCAAATACAACATATACAAATACTATCAGATATAGCCTAGCGTACGGTTCATTCTGATTCAGCTCAACATATGACTCTTTCAACTCAGATGCGATCTAACGAACGATCCATTCCGACCTTCAACAACTCCAATACGGTCCAGCATACGACCCATTTGGACCTTCAAGGCCTCGGATGCTACCTAGCGTACGGTACACTCTGAAGTGTAGTCTGGCGTATGACTACCCCTTTATTATCAGATGCAGCCTAACGGACGGCTTGTTCTGCTACTCAGAGACGGTCTAGCTTACGACCCGCTTGGATGTTCATCCCCTCAAATGCTACCTAGCGTACGGTACATTCTGAAGTGTAGTCTGGCGTATGACTACCCCCTTCATCACCAGGTACAGCCTAACGGACGGCTCAGTCTACAACTCAGATACGATCTAGCATACGATCCATTCTGATCCTTCACCCCCAGCAACGATACAGCCTAACGGACGGCTCGTTCCGCAACTCATATACGATCTAGCATACGATCCATTCTGATCCTTTATCCCCAGCAGTGTATGACTCATTCGGATTCTTATCTCATTTTGATTCGGCACAACATATTACTCCTCCAACAATACGGTCTAGCGTACGACCCATTCGGATCTTCATTCCTCAGATACTACCTAGCGTACGGTACATCCCGAGGTGTAGTCTAGCGTACGACTACTTTTCGTCAGATATAGCCTAACAGACGACCCATTCTGCAACTCAGATACGATCTAGCGTACGATCCATTCTGATCTGTTATCCCCAACGGAGTATGACCCATTCTAACTCCCCAGTGAAGTCGACGGCCTAATGAATGACTCACTATACGGTCTGGTGTATGACCCAGTGACACCCATGACTTCGGATATCTTCTAACGTACGACGCACTCTGAAGCTCTCATCATCAAACTTCCTAGATGGCATCTTTAAGCCCATCTCCATCAAGACTAACTAATTGACAAATGCAAATTTTTGGGGCGTTCTAAGTGTTCAATAATCTTCCACCTCCAGACCACGAATGGCGTACATACCATCCTAACTCTCTCGGTTCAAGAATATTGAACAGGGGTAGCTGTCATACCCCAAAATTTGCCCATCAAATAGTTCAAGACATTTTTCAGGGGCATTCCGACTCATTTTATGGCACTGATCTTAAAGGGACAAAGGCCCAGCTCACGAATGGCCCAATCCAGAAAATGGCCCAAACTGGCCTGTTCGCTACACGCTCGCCTAACGAACGTTACGTTCGCTACACGCTCGCCTAGCGAACGTTCGCTACACGCTCGCCTAGCGAAGCAAACGTTCGCTACCAGCTCGCCTAGCGAAGCTGACAGACAACAAAAAATTTCGGGCTTCGTTCTGAGCCCATTAGGTCATGAAAAAGGGCATTATAAATACCAGCACTTCAGTAATAAATACAAGTGACAAGTTCCACTGGTACTTTTCCTATCCGGTTTGCAACCAGTAAAATCAGAATCAGTATAACCAATCAAATTACAATCATTTCCCTTAGAATACCAAAGCCCATACTTAGATATCCCATGAAGGTATCTAAGGATGCACTTTACGACTTTTAAAATGTAATTCCTTAGGAGGAGATTGATAACAAGCGCACATACACACGCTAAACATAATGTTCATCCTAGATACAGTCAAATATAGAAGAGATCGAATCATACCTCTATACTTTTTGACATCAACATCCTTACCACTTTCATATTTTTCCAAGTTTCCATTTGTGAGCATCGGAGTGTCAATTGATTTTGCATCTTCCAAACCAAATTTCCTTAGTAATTCACTACAATATTTTGTTTGACACACAAACGTCCCTTCATTGAGTTGCTTGATTTGAAGACCGAGAAATTAGTTCAACTCCTCTATCAGAATCATAAAAAACTCACCTTGCATTAGCTTAGAAAACTCCTTGACTAAGTGCATGTTAGTGGAACCAAAGATGATATCATCAACATAAACTTTAACTAGAAGAGTATGTTTTCCTTGACGTTTAACGAAAACTGTAGTATCTACCTTCCCTCTAGAGTATCCTTGATCGATTAAGAACTTACTAAGTCACTCATACCAAGCCCTATGGGCTTGTTTTAAACCATACAAAGCTCTTTTTAGTTTATAAACATGATTAAGATACTCATGATTCTCAAAATCAAGAGGTTGTGAAACATAACTTACTCATTAATATATCTATTAAGGAAAGCAGTTTTCACATCCATTTGAAATAACTTGAAATCTTTGGAGCAAACATAAGCTAGTAAAAGGCGTATAACCTCGAGGCGAGCACCCGAAACATAAGTTTCCTCATAATCAATGCCCTCCTCTTGGTTATAACCTTGAGCCACTAGTTAGCCTTTGTTCCTAGTTATCACTTTGTTTTTGTCGAGTTTATTTCTAAAAACCCACTTAGTGCCAATAACTTGATGATCTCACGGACGAGGGACAAGGTCCTATACATCATATATTTTTAAATTGGTTTAATTCATCTTGCATGGCCATAAACCAATGCTCATCAAGTAAAGAATTTTTTTTGTTTTTAGGTTCAACTTGTGAAACGAATACAAAGTGATAACAAAAAGAACTTATCTTGGAGCGTGTTGTCACACCTTTGGTGATGTCTCCAAGTATGTTATCGATTGGATGATCCTTGGAGGTCCTCCAAGCCAAAGGTAGATCATCCACTAAAGTTGGACTTTCAACCTTTTTCTTTTCACAATCGTTATCTTCTTCTTTCTCAAGTTCCATTGCTTTAGGCTAATCAATTTTTCTTCGGTTTGTTTGAGTATGTCTTGTGAAGATACGCCTACATCATGAAAAGAAACACCTTTCCCAAAATTTCTCGAATAAGATTCATCAAAAGTGACATGCATCGACTCTTCAAAAATAAGTAATCTTTTGTTATAACCCCTATAAGCTTCGCTCGATTGAGAGTAACCAAGGAAGATACCTTTACCGGCTTTCACATCGAACTTTCCACGATTATCCTTTCCATTATTTAAAACAAAGCATTTGCATCTAAAAACATAAAGATGCAGTAAATTTGGTTTTCTACCCTTTAGTAGTTCATAAGGAGTTTTGTCTAAAATAGTATGCATTAGTATCCTATTTAAGACATAACATGTCATGCTAATAGCATCGGCCCATAAATACTTAGGTAGATTACCCTCATTGAGCATAGTTCTTGTCAACTCCTCTAAAACATGATTTTTGTGCTCCATAACACCGTTTTTTATGGAGTTCTTAGAGCAGAAAAATTATGCTCAATGCAATGTTTATCACAATAATTATCAATGAGGTGGTTTTCAAATTCACCTTCATGATCTCTTCGGATAGCAACTATGTTTAAATTCATCTTATTTTGGGATAACCTTGCAAATTGTGTGAAAGCTGAAAAAGTCTCATCTTTACTATGCAAAAAGATGACCCAACAAAATCTCGAGTAATAGTCTACTACCACAAAACCATAGTAATTACCACTTATGCTTTTTTTCCTTGGGGGACCAAAAAGATCCATATGGAGAAGCTCAAGAAGTCTCGAAGTTAAAATAATGTTTTTCGATTTAAATGAGACTCTTGTTTGCTTACCTATTTGGCATCCATCGCATATGTGGTCTTTTGAAAACTTTATTTTTGGTAGACCAATTACTAAATATTTTGAAGTCACTTTTTTAGTAAATCAAAGTTGAAATGAGCTAGGCCTCTATGCCATAACCAAGAGTCTTCACTCATGGTCACTAGACACTTAGTTCATACCAAGGATATGCCATCTAGGTTAAGCATATATGAAATATTAACCCTCAAGCCATTAAACATACAATCGTTATTTTCATTGTGTTCAAACATGCAACAAGTATTTGTAAAAGTTACTTTAAACCCATTGTCACATAATTGACTAGTGCTAATAATGTCATGTTTAAGACCTACAATTAACATAACACTGGAGATAGTAGTAGACGAGGGATTACCTCTACTACCTTTTCCAAGTCTTGCTCCGTTGTTGGTGTCTCTATAGGTAACAAAACCATTCTTCTTTTCCACATAGTCAATGAATAGAGCGATGTCACCCATCATATGTCTTGAGCGTCAACTATCATGAAACCACATTTTCTCCGTAGAGCCAAGACATTCGACTTATAGAATCAAACAAGAGTAATAGGTACCCAATTTTCATTGGGTCCTTGAGTGTGAGTGAAATCAAGGTTGCATTTGGGCAACCATTAAAAAACACCTTTAGGGACAAAGAGTCTCCTAAACTTGAATTTTTCAATAGTGTGACCTTTCTTTCAATAATAGTGACAAGATAAGTTGTGATGAGATGTAACTTTTCTATTTGAATCCTTTTAAACATATTTATACTTTTTATATGAAGGGTTTAAAACTGTTTAAACTTTGATGGATCAATAGAAAATGTAACATTTGGTTGTAATGACTTTTCCAATTTAGCTTAAAGAGTATTTACCTCCTTTTGCCAAATGTGAAAAGTTTCACAACCGAACCATGGAGGTTCTTCATCCTCATTCTTATCTTTTGAATATTTATAATAAATTTCTTAAGAGCTTCCATATTCTTTTCGACTTCTAAATGTGAAAAGATTATTTTGTTTGAAGCTAACTTTTTAAAAGTGTCTACGGCTTCTCTATGTAGATTTTTAAAAGCCTTTTGTAATTGAGAATAAGACAATTTATTAATAGATTCAAGCTTCGAATGTCTTACATTCTTCTTCTTATTTTTGTTGGCCATGAACCAAAGCTTGGTCGTTCATCACTTGAAATTGAACTTTCATCACTAGAAAAATCACTTTCACTTTCCCAAGCAATATAGGCTTTTCTAGACTTGCTAGATTTCTTGTGATGGCCTTTCTCTTTCTCTTTCTCTTTCTTAATCAATGGATAATCCGGCTTATAATGACCGACTTTTCCATAATTATAGCACGAACCTCTATGTTTACCCTTATTATTTTGATATTCCTTTGAGGAGTTTGATAGCCTTCTAAAGTTGATTAGGTTCTTGTCGAAGTGCTTGACTCCATTTTCCCTTATGTTTCTATGGTACCTTTTGGCGAACAACCCAATTTCTTCACCATCGGAATTCTCATCATCACTTGTTTCAAAATCACTTTGCTCATTGGTTTATGACTTTGAACTTGAAGCCTTTAGAACAATAAACTTCTTTTCTACCTCCTTGTCATTTCCTTTCTCTTTCTTTATCTTCTTATCATGTTTTTCTGAGCAAATGATTTCTTGCTCATGTTCTTCTAGCTTGCCAAATAAAGTTGTGAGGTCAAGTGTTCTAAGATTATTCACTTATTTGATTGCGGTGACCTTAGGTTGACATTCCATATTAAGACACCTCAAAATTTATTATTAGTACTATCATTGGAAATAGGCTTACCTAGAGCAATTAAACGATTTATAAGATATTTGAAGCTCTTTTGCATGTCGGCAATGGTTTCACCATGCTTCATGCAAAATAGTTCTAACTCTTGAGTTAAGGTATTGATCCTAGCATATTTTACTTCATTAGTTCCTTCATGGGTAACTTCTAAAGCGTACTGTCATACCCCAAAATTTGCCCATCAAATAGTTCAAGACATTTTTCAGGGGCATTCCGACTCATTTTATGGCACTGATCTTAAAGGGACAAAGGCCCAGCTCACGAATGGCCCAATCCAGAAAATGGCCCAAACTGGCCTGTTCGCTACACGCTCGCCTAGCGAACGTTACGTTCGCTACACGCTCGCCTAGCGAAGCAAACGTTCGCTACCAGCTCGCCTAGCGAAGCTGACAGACAACAAAAAATTTCGGGCTTCGTTCTGAGCCCATTAGGTCATGAAAAAGGGCATTATAAATACCAGCACTTCAGTAATGAAAAGAAAACGAAAAAAGGAGAGAGGAGAACTCTAGCAAGCAAACCCTAGCGCTCACAGACGGAAAACCCTAAAGGAAGCCCTGAAGGAAAAGCCGGCGGCGGCAAGGTCACTTCCGCTCAATTCGATCCGATCAGCCTATTCAAGGTTACAATTCGATTATAAACAGGTTGGCATTGCTATTACTACCCTATGTTCTTAATTTGCACATGGTATCATGATTGAATTTATGAAACTATCTTAAGTTTTACATATGAATTTAAGTATGCATGAACCGTTGAATGTCTAACCACATAATCTCTGTAATGAATGCTATAAAGTGTGAAGCTTGCTGCTATTATATCGTTATTAAAACCGGAATTCGCAGCCGCTCGCTAGCACATCGCTAAGCGAGCATGCAGCGAGTATTCGCTAAGCCTTCGCTAGGCGAGGCAGGCGCGAACCTGACAGTAGCCAGCTTTTCTGTTCTAACTTTTCATTCATGTTTTATCATAGCCAGGCATTGTTTATTTGATCCTATTACTGTTGTGATTTCTTTTGCGGTGTAATCCTCGATTGCACCCTGATTTGGTATGCTAACCCGTTTGTTGAATTTTGCAAAGGTTCATATGTCCCAGAAAAAAAGACCGCCGTTAGGTTTTCCACTTTATTTGTGGGATACCCTTGTGGAGGCTCACCCTAAATTGCTTAATTAATTTTAATGTGTTAATTTTAATAATTAATTTTAATGTGTTAATTTTAATAATTAATTTTAATAATTAATTTTAATGTATTAATTTTAATGTATTATTTTTAATGTATTGATTTTAATGTGGAGATTCATCCTAATTAACTTTAAAATATGGCCTTTAAACATGTGATCTTGGACCTCTCTTTGCTGCCCTACGGTATTACGGTATAACGGTCATGTCCCGCGAATGTGGGGATACACTTAGCAATGGCCCTTCGATTAAATCATCATAAAATAAATCATAGTCCCTCGGATGCTGCCTTCGAATATATGATTTCGTCCCTCGATGACCCTTCGGTGTAGCCTACGGTTAAATGATGATCGTCCCTTCGAATGCTAAGGTATCCTTACAACTGTTGCCTTCAATGACCTATCGATGACCCTACGATGACCCTTAAACATCCAAAGGGTAAAATTACTTACTTCTCAATAGTAAGGACAGTTTTACCCTCATAAGGATAGGAAACGTTCATAACGACCTTAGGAAGGTATAACTCTCAATTGCTGGATCATAACCTAAAACATTTCCCACCCCTCACACTTTACAAATCCTAGAAAATCACCACTTGGTATACATTCATGCTAGAATCATTGCCAAGTTATATTTTTCTAAACCGCTTTCAAAACTAAACGAGATAACCACTTTGTATACATCCATACGAGAATCATTACAAAGTTAAATTCTCTTTTTCAAAACATTTTCAAAACAATTCACCAACACTTTTCAGACAAAAATATAAGTGATCCAGTAATTAAGAGCCCATGGATAACCATGGATACAAAGGGTGCTAATACCTTCCCTTTGTATAATGTACCTCCCGAACCCAAAATCTATTGAGGTCTTTCCTGTTCTTTTCCACCTTTCCCTATTGGATAAAAGAAAAGTCGGTGGCGACTCTTGCTATCTGCGACATTGCGATAAAAAGCAAAACACCCCAAGTCAATTCACCGTATGACACGTACCATATAGCTTTGGCGGTTTCACAATGGGAAACACGATAATATTCATCAACACCAAGTGAGGATATGAGAATATTTTGTGCCTTCAAATTATGTGACCATAATTTCTTATCATTATCATTCCATTTTGTTTCCGATTTTGTTACAACGACATCTTCACCATTGGTCATTGTAATTTGATTAGGACCATTGGTGATGACGTCCCATACACCCTTATCAACCGAGTTGATATGGATACACATACAAGTTTTCCAATATCCATAGTTTTCACCAGTAAAGATGTATGCTCTATTGTACGCCACTTTAGGTTATGTAGCCATTTCTAATAAGTGAATATTAAAGCACGAAATTAACCTAAGCTCTTGATACCGATTGTTAGACAAAGGAGACTTATCTATAGGGGGTGGTGAATAGATCCCAAGTTTAAAATAATTATCAAAAATGTTTTGAAAATTTTAACGGTTAGCAAAAGTGACTCGAATCAAATAGTCTAAACTGAACCGTTATCAAGAAGCTCGGGTATACGTATATGAAAACCAATTGATGATAATTGTAGAAAAATTAATCAATATGTTTAAAAGAAAAACAACGGTTTAAATGACATATCTAAAGGTGGAATCTATTTCCAATGACAAAATACACATAAACTTAATTGAGGAAAATTATCAAACACGTTGTGTGCAATCAATTTCGTTTAAAATTTTCTATGGTTTTATTGATTTAAAAAAACAACTACAATCTAATGGATTGTAATCAACATAACAAAACCATTTTCAAAATGTTATCAACAAAATTTTAGCCAAACATATTGATCGCACAATCTAGGAATTCAACAATTTGCAAATGAAAAGTAAAATAGATAGGGAGAGAGACAGAGAATACACAAGGATTTATTTAGGCAATTCACCAATCTTCCTCGCTATGGTTATGTATGCCCCCAATTCCAAATGGAATTGAGATATCAATGTTACTTTGCAAAAGTAATTTTACAAGAGAAATATACAAATATAACCCCATAAATTCTATGTTTGATGTTGATTCTAACACTTTCTCTTCCTTGATCTTGAGCTTGATCAAGTCACCCAACAATACCAATTTGATCCACCGTCTCACGCTACTCCTTTGTAAGAAACCTCATTCTTCAAAGCTTTCACTCAATCGAATCCTAATTACGAATTGTTGTCACCAAAAATTTACCAATATGATCCTCCAATTACCATTACTCCTTTGATCGAACCTACTGTTCTTTGAAGCTTTCACTTGACTGAATCCAAATTGCATAATCTTGTCCAAATCACCAATTAATCTTAAAGGAAACCCTAGCTTAGTTTTCTTATTTGGAACCACCAGAGATTCTCAACCCAAGTTACAATTCAATAACCTAAATTGGACGTTATCAAATTTGATTCTATTTGGCACCCAAACAAAAAATGATTATGTATAATTGTATGCGTAGAACATAGGTTGAAGATGTAGGGAACTCTTTGTATTTCTTGGTTTCGTGTGTTTCAAATGATGCATGTATGAGGTATATACATACATACATACATACATACAATACATATATATATATATATATATATATATATATATATATATATATATATATATATATATATATATATATATATATATATATGAAGGAGAATTGCGACCCAAAGCGCAACGGAAATTAAAAATTTCTCCTTTAGAGATCCTTACGAATGGTCATGATCAGTGATAGAATATTTACCTCTTGTGACGGTTGAAACCTTTGGTGCAGATCTCTTGCAACGATCAAAACCTTTGATGCAAATCCACGAAGCGATCACGAACGTTGAACGATGACAACGTCTCTACTCAGTCCACACGAACGGGTTCCTTCAATCTCAATGCTAGCTGGTACGAATGAAGGCTTTGAGTGAGAGAGAGAGAGTGAGAGAAAACGAAAAGAATGCAACCGCCAACCTTTTGCTTCTGCACAAGGGTTCTATTTATAGAACCACTTGTGTGGGCTTCAAGCTAAAAGCCCACTTAAGTGTATTTTGGCCCATATCTTATAATATACCCAAAATCACTTAAGCCCATGGTACCTTACCGTATTTCGTATTCTACTCAAGTACACCGTACCTTACGATGTTCTATAATTCACTTAAGGGCACCGTACCTTACGGTATTCCTTAATTACTCTATCTCTCATCAATCCGTCCTTTGTGTGTGACCCTGTAGGTTTTCGTGACGTTGGCAATTATATTAAATCACGCATTTAACATAATAAACAGTGAGCGGTATCTAGCAACACATCACTGCTACCCAAGACACGAAAATGTCATGTGATCTGACAATTCCTTCTGTGATAATACTTATGTGTATAATTACCCTTTTGCCCTTATGTCTATATTGAACACAAGGCATAGACCGTGTCATCCTTGTCCAGTTCAATATTGGGCCCATAGACATTTATCCTGTTATGCAGGATGGGCAAATTCCATCTAGGTCACTCATGTCCCTCAGCATGCTTTGTGGAGTACCCATCAACTGTCTTTATGGTTATCCAGTTACGGACAACGTTGGATCAGCAATAAAGCACTCGACTCTACATCTAGGATCCATAGTGGTTTCAGGTCGAAGAGTGGAATACACTATTATCACCATGAGAATAACTTATGACACCTTGCATAACTTTCTATATAGTATTCTCATAGCGGGTCAATCCGGTATAAATATTACTCCTAATATTCATACCTATGTTTAAGACTTGATAACTCTTTATCCATGATCCATGAGATGTGATCATCAGTCTACAAACATAATAGTCTTAATGCTTTAATGTTATCCCACTTCACACTAAAGCTCGACTACGGATACTTTAGGAATAATGTCCTTATGTTTAATGTGTTCTCATGATTAAGTCACACTTAATACATTAAACGGACTATCTATTCCAGGGACTTTATTAATCAACCATAATAAAGAGAATGCCTTTTATTATTCGATACAAGTACCAAAATGTATTGGCCTCTAGGGCTTACACCAACAATATATATATATATATATATATATATATATATATATATATATATATATATATATATATATATATATATATATATATATATATATATATATATATATATATATATATATATATATATATATATATATATATATATATATATATATATATATATATATCAGTGTGTGTGTGTGTGTGTGTGTGTGTGAAGGTTGGAGGCAAAAGGAATGTAAAAGATTTGAAAAAATCATGAATCTTTGGAAAAATGCATCAAATTTTAGACCTATGTAAGTCATGTGTCGACACATTTGAAGTATGTGTCGACTCATAGAATAAAATCTTCTTCTATGTGTTGACTTGAAGCACCTCCACAGTCGGCACATCAAACAGGCACTATAAGCTTTAAACTCATCAACATGTGTTGACTCATAAAACGTGTCGACACATAAGTTTGTGTCTTGCTTAAAAGCATATTTTTTCCTTGTAGAATCATTTCTAACCTTTTCTAAATCATTTCCAAAAATGTTTTTATGCTTCCTAATGCTAACATGCATATTAAGACTCAGAGGGTGTCGTCCAATATACATAAACGCTAATGTATCCTAGTTTTGACATCCTACAAAATTCGTCTAACGGGAAGTTGCACTCACATAACCAATTTTTAAGCCTAATCGGAAGTGTTGTTAGGTTCAAAAGAACAAATCTTTTAGCCTAATCAGAAGTGTTATTAGGCTCGAAAGTATCAGTGTTAGCCTTAATCGACCATGTTATTAAGTTCAGAAGAACCAGTGTTAGCCTTAACTAGTAGTGTTGAGTGGTGCTTTGGATGTTCGAATTTAGATTTCATTATTTGTAGCATCTTAAATCATATATTTTGGAATTACCTTAGAAGTTCGATCCACTATTAGGACTTCAATCCCGTTTTAGGACTTCGGTCCAGTGTTTTAGGACTTCAGGAAAATAACTTTGAGTCCAATGATGGTATCACATGCATCAGACTAGAGGAAATTATCATTACACATCATTCTTGTAGATGTTTAAAGTGTTGTGTGTTGTGATTGATGTACTTGCATTGATAAATGTTATCATTGTTGTTATTATACCATGTACTTTTGTGGAATGTATTCCCACCCCTTTTAGTTTTATTGTTTACCAAATATGATCGTTTGTGCAAAGTATCCTTAGGCTGAGACTGAGAAATAGTTGTTTCATCTTGTTTATAGAAGATGGTGTAGAAGGTCACTTTGATTTTCTTTCTTTAAGATTATGTTTGTTGAACTTAGAATCGACTATTAGGTGGAATTAGAATAAAAGCTCTAATATTGTAACATCAGGGTTGGGATTATTTCCTTGGATATTTTCTTTCTATTATGTTAGAACCGAAAAACGTTACAACATTGTTATGTTTGGAATACAATTACTATTTAAAAAACTAAACGTTAAGGTTTATCGCTATGTGTGAAACTCAATTTCTATTTAAAAATAAAGGTTTAAATGTTTATGTGATATGACACCCATATTTTGTGTGTTTATATTTTGAAGTGTTATGTATATTACATATAAAGGGAAAACAATTAGGATTTAGGGTGTTACATTGTTGGTATCAGAGAAGGTCGGTCCAGGCGGCCTTATTAGGTGTTATGAGTCGATTACACCATGTGTTCAACATGTGTTTTAACATTGTTAGTACTGTATTTCTCTTAAGAGACATTTTCTTTATTGTTTACAACAAGTTTTTATGTCTGGTTGTGTAGGAAGAAATGGTAGCTCTCAAGATACTCAAGATACTCAAGCTTTTCAGGGTGCTCGAAATGCGAGAGCTCATGAATTCTGTGGGCCGTAAAATATTTAGAAGAATAACTCGTCTACATTTAAGAGAAGGTATGATCTAGAAGGTGCTCAGATTTGGACCCAAGAGATTGAGGAAATTTTAAGGGTAATTATATGCATGGATGAGTATAAGGTATCATTCATAACTCGTATGCTAGTTTATGAGGTTGAGTACTAGTTGGATAATGCTTAATAAAGATTGGAAACATCAGGTGTTGCCATTACTTGGGAGAATTTCAAGAAAGAGTTTTTAGATAATTATTTCCTATAAGATGTCTTTAACTGTAAAGAGATTGAATTTCTATAGTTGAAGCAAGGTAACATTATAGTGGCTATTACGATACCAAATTTGAAAAGTTATCCAAATCTTGTCCACATTACAATGGTGTTGATGTTGAAGGTCCAAGCTGTATGAAGTTTGAAAGTGGCTTGCACCTGAAAATCAAGAAGTTTATTGGTTATCAAGAGATTCGCCATTTTTCGATACTAGCAAACAAACGTAGAATTTATGATGGAGATAGAAAAGCAAGTTCCACTCATTATAAAAGTGTGAATTCTCAAAAGGATAAGAAATTCAGTAATCAGAATCATGGTAAGCAATATGTAATCCCAATTTGATACCAAAAGAGTTTTAGTAATCAGTGGTCCACACCCAAAAATGGAAAAGGTAACAGTAATGTGAATGGAAATAGTAGGGGAGGTACTTCGACTCCTCCAAGGTATGCTTACCATTGGATACAAGTGAAGTCGAGGATATTTCGAATACTGCATTCATAACCCATTATGGTCATTAAAAGTATTCGGTTGTGCCTTTCGGTGTGACTAATATGATGAGAGTGTTCATGGAGTATATTAGAAAAAATTTCAATCTCTATTTGGATCAACTTGTCGTGGTATTTATAGATTGGTACATTCTTAAGTTAGAAAAGCATACAGAAAATCTGAGAATAGTGTTGCAAACCTTGAAGGACAATATGTTACATGCTATGTTTTCAAAGTGCGAGTTTTCGTTGGGAGAAGTTAGTTTCCTTGGACACGTAACTTCTAGTGGTGGAATAGTAGTGGATCCATATAAGATATATGCCGTATTAAAATGGGAAACACCAAAGTCGGTAACTGACATGAAAAGTTTCATGGAATTGACTTGTTATAATAGCTAATTTGTACAAGGTTTCTCAAAATTAGCAATACCTTTAACCAAGTTAACCCGGAAGGGCTAAGCTTTTGTGCAGTATGCTTAGTGTGAAGAGAGTTTTCAAGATCTTAAGAAGAGGTTGACGTCGGCTCCAATCTTAACTTTGCCAAGTTCGAGCGAATATTTTATGGTTTATTGTGATACATATATGTTGGGTCTAGATGGTATGCTTATGTAGAAATGTCAAGTTGTAGATCATGTTTTTAGACAATTTAAGACTAAGGAAATGAGTTATTCTACCAATGATTTGGAATTAGCGCTAGTGGTTTTGGTGCTTAGATTTTGAGACAATATCTATATGGATCAAGATTTGAAGTTTTCAGTGATCATAAGAATTTAAAATATTTTTTCGATCAAAATGAATTGAACATGAGGCAGAGGAGATGACATGAATTTTTAAAGGATTATGATTTTGAATTGAGTCATCATTCAGGTAAAGATAATATAGACGCAGATGCTTGAGTGGGAAGTCATTGCATATATATTATTTAATGGTCAAGGAAATGAATTTAATTGAGCAATTTAAATATATATATGCTTGATGTGTGCGCTAACATCAAAAAGTGTGAAATTGAGTATGTTGAAGGTGACCAACAATATGTTAGAAGATATTAAGGAAGACCAATAGTTGGATTTATACTTATTAGATCAATTGGCGCTGATATGTCAAGGAAAGAAGAGGAATTTAAGGTAGGTTATGATGGGATCATGAGATTTTGGGATAGGATTTGTATTTCAGATATGTTAGGACTTAAGAAGATGATTCTGGAAAAGGTCATAAAATTGGTTTGAATATTCATCTGAGAGGTTAAGCACTTAAGAGGAAAGGAGATTCCTTTGGTTAAGGTCGTATGGGGAGGAACTGTGGAAGATAGCGTGACTTGGGAACTGGAGATTCAGATAAGGGAGTCTTATCCAAATTTGTTCATCTCAGGTAAATTTTCGAGGACAAAAAATTCAATAAGTGGGGGAGTTGTAACACCTAAAATCTTTATTCTTTTAATAATTTATTTATTTATTATAATTGGATAATTTTCCTAATTTTAGTGTTATTATTATTATTATTACTACTGATAATTTTATTATTAGTAGTATTATTATTGTTTTATTTATTTAAAAAGAAAATTTAAATATTGTTATTATTAGGATATTATTATTAGTATTAAAAACTATTGGAATTTATTATTGATTTAAAAAATGAGGATATAGTGAGAGAAGACGGTTGGAAAAAGAGGTTACTATTAATAAAAATCTAATATATATAAAGAGAAAAAATATTGTTGGAGAAAACACTTAGATGTAGAAAAACAAGAAAATAGGTCAAAAACCTAGCAGATAAGTTGTGCAGGAAAGGTATTCCTCCATTGTTGAGAACTAAAGGGGGATTTCGCTGCAACATCGAGGTAAAGGGGAGATTGTTCTATAAATTTAGTATTTTAGAATTTAGGGTAGTGGGGTTTCCCTTGAACCTCGAATTGTATGAATGTCCATGTGATCTTCTTTTTTCATCAATGGTGTAGTTAAAGTGCACAATTTTGGTGTGATCTTCTATGAATTATATGTTTAAATGTCGATGTCGTGTATTGATTAAGTGAAGAAGAATTGTGATAGATCAGTAGTGTTAATTGATGTTTAGATAATGAGACAATGTGTGGTATTATGTAATTTTATTATACTTGTTTATCGCGTGTCTAGTAGAAATATAGTGTGTGTTATCTGACATGTATGTATGTGCTATGAATTAAATTTCTATTATAACATTGTTGTTGCTTGTGCTTTAGTGTTATGTAGTAATTTGTGTGTGCTTATTGTACTCTATGTGATGCCATGTATGTGTCATTGTTACATTTTTAAAGGTTATGCATCATTGTTAAGCAGCGTATACCAAGCCTTTCAAATGATCCTTCGGTTACCGCTGTCATACCCCAAATTTTCCATACCCCTTATTTAATTCATTTAGCTTATAGCTTTGTTTATTAGCATACACTTGTCTATTAACCATTTACATGTGACATTACTAGGTTTAAAGGTTCACATGATGATGAATTTAACTGTTTAGCTCAATGTCTCAATATTTGGCCTATTGATGGATTGATCTTGGGATTCTTTTGGATTAAGGGCTTATTATTGGTGACCAGATAGAATCATGAATTAGGATTTGTGTTACTCACTTGTGGAACAAGTTACTTGGAAAAGAAGAAAGAACGTGTTACAGTTAACGTTTGGTCAAAGGCAACTATGGAGATTGACTTTTATTGACCAAGTTATGTGGAATTCTTTGTTTCATACTAAACCCTTATCACATTTTAGAACAATCACTGGATGCATATTATTGGCCAAAGGTATTCAGATTCAAATAAAAAAGATCAAATGGAGAAAAATAAGTAAAGTACTTTATTTCTTAAAAGTGCACGTTACATACAAAGTCAGCATTACAAAGTCAAGGGTTCAAATTTATTCAAATGTACCAAAGTACAAAAAAAACATTACAAAATTGATACATGAAAAATCCAAGTTTGACCCAGAGTGGACTTTTGGTCAACTGTTGACTTCTGGTCAAACAGTTGATCAAAGTTTGACGAAGACCCTAATTTGACCTAAGACATAACTCTGTTCAACTGCAGTTTACTTCCATCCTTCAACGGTCACCACATTTCTTCATGTCAAAGTAGTTTCAATGCCTACATATATGTCATGACTTGATACCTTCATGGACCACACCAAACTTCACACACAACTACAAACCTCAATACCTGTATTTTGACCTACACAAAACCATGTTTAGTTCCAATCCACATCCAATGCAACAACTAATTCACATGAACCATTTTAACTTATAAACATGTGCCATGATTCAAATGCACATATTCCATCATTCACTACATACCATGACAATGCAAGCCATGCCATGAATATAAATAATTTGAAAACCAATAAGAAACCATACAACATGCCATTCCATAACACACACAATACAACTAGTTCAATTACATCCAATGCTAAGCACTCAAAAGTCATGCATATGTAAAATCCATCAATTGGAAGTGCAAATCAAGTCCAAAATACACTAACAGTTTACAAAGTGCAACATATAAGTCAACACATTACAACCATTGACATATACCATAACATATAATGCAGTCACATAAGCGGCAGTTTCATGACAAATGCAAGTTCATTGCAAGTATTAAGAGTTATATACAAGCATTTGGCATCCAAACATACATAATACAAATCAAGCATAACACAAAATCAAAGTTACGTTAATCATGAATCACATACATAACATCCATGACATAAAATCCATACATAAACTTCCAAATTGGCCCTCAACCTAATGGCCCTTGATCATCAAATCCATAATTGAATTAAAACTTTTCCCTCCAATTTCCCCAACTCTCACATATAAAAACCCCTGATTTTTCATCCTTCATCATCCACAATCTACCCTAGGGTTACTCTTCAATAATCTACTCTCATCCTCGCCATTATTCACCAAAGCTCAGTATTCAGATTGTTGGAGCTTCACCATTAGAAGCTCCATTCAATCGAGCTTAGCCTACTATATCCTAATTCTAACAAGAACATCTCAACATCAGAAGAAGGAAGAAGAAGGAAGTAGGATAATGAGAATTAAGGAGCAAAGGTCAAAAGAATTAGTTACCTGGATCTCTTTGATTCTCAGAGTTTCTTGTTGATGAGTTATTGCGCTTCAACACTTCACCAAAACAACCCTTTCTTCCATTGGTAAGCCACAATTCTCTTTGTTTCCTTCAAACCTTCGCTACCATGATCTTGCATAGGTCTTGCTGAGAAAAATGTCCATATACATTAATGTATTACATAAATGAACTCCGTTAAATTTGAATTTTGCACAGTTAGGGTTTTGGTTAAGTCTTGGAATTGAAAGAGACTTATGAGGTAATGGAGGAGATGAAGATGAGATTCAGAGAGAGGGTGGAGTGAGCTTCACTTCGATGGAAGTTTTAGTGTAATCTGGGCCGCACCTCCGCCAAAGGCGATTTCTGGCACGACGGTGGTGATTTCAGGCAAGTAGAGGGAGAGTGAGAAGAGGTGGAGACTGAGAGTGGGGAGTTATGAAAGAGGGAGTTCTTCTCCCTTTTCCCCCTTTCTAAACAATTCTCATGGGACAAGACCCAGGCCCAATGGCCTTTTACTTACACGCACCACCCATATACTCTACACCCCACTCTGGAATAGAAAACAATAACCAAAAATAGGCATGGGTCAGGTGACCATGGGCCTTTCTCAGTTGCTATCCACATACCTCTTTCTCTATTTCTGCTTTCAGCACCCCTAGCAGTTTTTTTTAAAATATTTTTATTTATTTATTCGTCTTTAGACTAAAATCAATCACGACCAATCAAATTCAACTTCTCGCTTTAAGGCATTCAAAAGATTTTCATAAAGGACATGTTATTTCTGTTCTACCGCAATACAAACAACGCTTAAAACTCCCACGCGCGAGTATATAAGCAATGTTTCACTGCTAGAAAGCGAATGTTAGCACCGTTCAATAAAAAAACTAACCGATACTTATTTTCTATCCCACAAACTTCAGAGCTCTGATTTTCTCATTTAACTATGGGAATACATAGGCACCGGATTTCGAAATCTTGGCGAGGACATTAATAAAAAACTTATTTTTCCCCTTAATTAAAAACTAATCATAAGTAACCTTTCGATAATAATACCCATCCTTGCAAAACAATCAAAATGGTTCCCGTTGAGTACAACAAATGTGAAGGGTGCTAATACCTTCCCCTTGCATAATCGAATCCTGAACTCGAATTTGATTGCGATGACCATCTTATTTTTCTTTTAAGACTTTTAGCGATATTTCCGCTTTCCTTTGGAATAAATAAAATTATATGGTGACTCTGTATTTTTCGCGGCATGATAACCGCTACTCCTTTGGCAGAACCCTCATTCTTCGAAGCTTTCACTCGGATGAATCCAAATGCAAAGACTTGTGTAAAACCCCTAAATCAACCTTGATCTTGGAGGAAAACCCTAAATGATTTTATCAATGAAATCCCCAAAGAATATTCAACCTAATTTGATTACAAACAATCCTAAATTGGACTTTATCAATCTAATGTAGATGACACTCAACAATAATGATTATATATAATTGTTGAATGTATGAAGAGAAAAGGTTGAAGATGTAAAAAAATATTTGTATGTTCTTTGTTTCAAATATTGTGAAATGATGCAAGAATGTATTCTATAGGTATATGTGTGTAGAAAGATAACAAACAAAATATTGTTTTAGAAAAAATTACAAGTCTTATAAAATAGAACATGATGTATTGACTCCAAATTGAATGAGTTAATACATAAAGCCTGAGAGTCGCTACATAGACTTTAGGAGTCGATAAAAGTGAGGCAGAATCATTTTCTTGCAAAATATCTTCAGTGGGAGTCAACTCCAAATATGGATTAACGTTATATATGTAGTATGTATCAACTCAAGGCTCCTATGTAGTTCTACATAGAAGGCAAAACTTTTGTTTTAAAAATCCTTAAGTATGTATCGACTCATAGACTTGTTTTCATTAAAATTCATAATATTGACTTGTAATGGCCTATCTAACCAGATTTTAAGTGTCCTAATATGATAATTCACATCTAGACATAGACAATAAGATCCAATGTACACAAATATTAAGTATCCTAGTTTTGACATCATTCAAAACATTTCTTACGAGGATAATGCACTCACAAAATGTTTATTATGAAATAAGTTGTGAATGATAAATGATTATGTGAATACCCTTAGTAAGTAAGTCCATTGTTTGATCATGTTGAAGGTTTGATAAGAACCAGTGTTTCATTATGTTGAAGGTTCGAAATAACCAGTGTTTGATTATTTTTAGGTTCCAAAGAACCAATGTTTAATCCTAATCGATAGTGTTGTTTGGTTTAAAAGAAACAATGTTTTAGCCAAATAGGAAGTGTTTTTAGGTTTGAAAGAACCATTGTTAGCCTTAATCGACATTTTTATTAGGTTCGAAAGAACAAGTGTTAGCCTTAATTGGCAGTGTTAAGCAGTGCTTTGGAGGTTCAGATGGAAGATTTAATTTTTTGTAGCATCATGCATCATATATTTCGGAGTTAGCTTAGGACTTTAATCTATTGTTGGGACTTTGGTCCAGTGATAGGACTTCACTCCAGTGTTTTAGGACTTCAGTAAAATAACTCTGAGTCCATTGATGGAAATGTCTGCATCATAGTAGAGGAGATCAACATTACATATATTTCTTTTATATGTTTAAATGTTGTATGTTGTGATTGATGTACTTACAGTGATAAATGATATCCTTGTTGTTATTATACCATGTACTTTTATGAAATGTACTCTCACCCTTTTTCATTTCCTTGTTTCCCAAATATGATCTTTTGTGTAGAGTATCCTCGGGTTGAGACTTAGAAATAGTCGTTGCAGTTTGTTTATGGAAAATGGTGTAAAAGGCCACTTTGAGTTTCTTTCTTTAAGATTATGTTTAATGAACTTATAGTCGGTTAATAGGTGGAATTAGAATAAAAGCTCTGATATTGTAACATTGGGTTGCGATTATTTCCTTGGATATTTTCTATGCTTTCTATTATGTTAGAACCGAAAAATATTACAACATTGTTATGTTTGACATTCAATTAATATTTGAAAAACTAAATGTTAAGGGTTATCGCTATGTGGGAAACTCAATTTCTATTTCAGAATAAAGGTTTAAATGTTTGTGTGATGTGATACACATATTCTATGTGTTTACATTCGGAAGTGTTATGTAAATTACATATAAAGGGATTTATTGGGGTTTAAGGTGTTATGATATGTGTGCCATGTTTCAAGTGTGAACTAGAGAATCCCACTTTAAGATCGTAAAAAAATCGAGGTATCTTAACGGAACCTTGCATCATAATATTTAGTTTCCCAACGGAAGCAAATGTAGCTTAGTAGGTTTTCCTGACTCTGATTTTACTGGTTGCATGTTGGATAGGAAAAACACTAGTGGTAAATGTCATTTGTTTGGAAACTATTTAGTTTATTAGAACAGTAAGAACCAGCACAATGTTTCTCTTTTTACCGTCGAGGCTTAGCTGCTGGTAATTTTTGTGCACAAGTCTTATGGCTAAAGAAACAATTACTAGATTATGATTTAAAACTCGGTTGTGTTCCAATCAAATGTGATAACACTAGCGCAATAAGCCTCAATAATAATCTTGTACTTCATTCACATACTAAACATATAGAGGACAATCACCATTTCCTTAGGTATCATGTTGAGAAATACGAAGTTATTTTTGAACATGTGGATACAAAAAATCAACTTGCTGATATCTTTACAAAACCATTATCTTCTGAACCCTTCATAAGATTCTTAGGGAATTGGGAATCACATATTCACATTGCTTTAGATAGATTCGATTTCCATTCATATATTTTGATCACGTAAATGTGTTTTGATGTGTAGTTGCATGTCTAATTGCATATTTGTTACAGTTAGCATGTCTATCTTCATATCCTATATCGAACCTTTGATTTCGTACATTCTTCTTATCTATGTTTAGCTCATTTAATTCTCTAGATATCATTTGTGTTACTGGTTTTATTGGCATTTAGGCACCTTAGCATATATCTCTTTTTGATCTTGTCAAATGGGGAGAACTTGTAATGTGAGTCTAGATTTGTTTTATGTGATTTATGATGTTGTGTATTGTGCAATGTTTTAGGGGGAGCACGAGAAATTAAAGGAAAGCATTGATCACATTTTATTTTTCTTTAAGTCAACTTAATTCTAAGTGAAAGTTTGTTAAGCATCAAAAAGGGGGAGACTGAAGTTACATGTGTCTCATACATTAAGGGGAAAACCTTTATGCAGTTTTGTTTCATGTCTCTTAATCTTTACTTTGAGTTTAGTTTTATATTTTAGTCTCCTCTTTAATTGCGCATCTTTAAGGATCGAGTTGTTGATCCATATTTTAGCAGGCATAGTTCAAAAAAAATTGTGTTTATGTATGAACATTATGCTTTAAGTCAATTAGTCAAGTATTTGGACAAGACCCATAATTGATATTGGTTCAAGTCATGTCACAAGTAAAATATCAAAATATCTTTGAAGGCTTCAAAAATTGAGATTTTGGATGTGTGATTCGAATCACACAATCCCTGGAGTCGAATGAAACTTAACAAAGAGGAACATAAGTTGTGTGAGCTTGTGAGTCGAATAACAACTTCCACATTATTTGAATCATGCAACCTGTGAGTCGAACCATAACTTCAACATGAGTCGAATCTTAAAGTTTCCTATAGCTTCTACCAAGTTTGAGTCGAATCATAACTTACACGTGACTTACATCACAACTTGTTTGAGTCTAAACATGCCTTGTGCTTAACTCAAATCACAACAAAATGGGTTTCTCTTTAAGTGCAGGTCATGTTCCGCATTACTTTTCCACTTAATTTAAATCACCATGTGTTCTTGACTAGAATCAAACATGATTTTTTCACCTTTTTTGTGTTTATCTCAAGCACATATAAATCATTTTTCTCTCAAAAGACTTTCACAATGTTAGTTAGATACACTTCCATTGTTGATTTGAAAACTCACAAACCACTTGTTCTCTCATTTTAAAAAGAGCTTTGAATCTTTCTTGAACACTTACAAACAATTTCTTTCATCTTCTATCTCATTCTTTTTTCATTGTTGCATGAATCCAAATATTATTTTTGAAGATTCATGATAGATTGAGGAGATTCATTTTATATTTAACGTTTCTTTGAAGATTTGTGTAAGATTTCAGAGGCTTGCATAAGTGTGTGGTGTTATGACTGATTGTGACAATTCTAGTGAAAAATGAAGAGGTTATTCTTTCTAGGTTGACCTTAGTGGTGTTGTGTGGAAGCCTATAGACGGGGAAAATGTTTTTCTCAATCTTCAAACAGACCAAAAATCAAGATACCGACAGAATTGTGTAGAAATTGTCGCAGATGGAGACTAAGGAACAGGTTGTTAGGGACGTAATATTCAAGAAACAATCTCAAGTAAATATTTCACATAGAGTTCAGTTCGTGGAGCCGTGTACAAGTCAAGATCGAGAAAAGAAGAAATTTAATTTTTCAAAATTTATTTTTGGACTAGTGATTATACGAACTCTTCAAAATTTGTTGTGAATCATAGTGGAAGTCTAACAAATATTCGATGGGAAACCATTGGAGAATGAATTAAGCATAAAGCAAGGCCGAACGTGCCAAACAGCTATAAATTATAGCATGCTCTCTTCCCTCACACACACACACACACACACACACACATACACACACACACATGCATGCACGCATGGACACACACACAAGACACACATACACATGCACACCCACACACACACACACACGCATACGCACGCGCGTGTGCACTGTAACACCCCAAATAAAGAAAAAGAATTATTTAATTAAGTTGATAATATATTTATTAATTTAATTAAATAAAATTGAATTATTGGATTATTATTATTATTAATAATAATTATTGGAAAAATATATAAGTTGGAATAAGGAAAGGGTTTCATTTTTGGAAAAGGTTTCACGTGAGAAACAGAGAAGCTGCAGAGAAGAGGAAGAAGGGCAAAGAGCCGAAAAGCACGGTTGAGGAACGGAGAAGCTAAAGCTTAGAGATTTGCCGGATTATATCAGGTAAGGGGGGTTTATCGTCGTTTAACGGGTATTATCGATTAACATGTAATGGGTAGTGATAAGCTGTTAATTTGACCGAATTGAGATTATGGATGCTGAAATATTATGATGAATAAGTTGAATTTAAGCTGAAATTAGATCGGTAGCTGTGTGAGTTGTGAGATTCTGAACGTATCGCTTTTTACGGATTTGGAATCGGAGGTCCGGAAGTCCTCCAACGGCGGAAAGTGCGGAAACTCTGCATTCTGCCTTGTGTTAGCGCAGGAACTGCTGTTTCGCCTGCGTTAACCGGTTAACCCAGGGTGTTAACCGGTTAACACTGTTATAAATTGAGAAAATGTTGAGTTTTGCCTGCGTTAACCGGTTAACCTATAGCGTTAACCGGTTAACACTGTTGCGTTTTGCCAGAAATGGTATTTTTGTCCTGCGTTAACCGGTTAACCTATAGCGTTAACCGGTTAACACTGTTGCAGTGTGGAAAAATAGTTGATTTTTATGTTGTAAATGCAATTGGTAGTTGGCCTATTGCAGTTAATTGTGATGAATAAAATTGTTGAGTTTATGTTGTGAAATGCCGATGCAAATATGTTGAAAAGTTGATTATAAGTTGTTTTGTTGAAAATATTAAGTTGTAGGCTGATGAGCCAAAGTTGATTTTAAGTTGCTTTGTTGAAAATTACTGAGTTGTAGGCTGATGAGCCAAAGTTGATTATAAGTTGTTTTGTTGAAAGAAAAGCTGTTATGTTGCTGTTGTTCTTATGTTGTTGAGTTCAAGTCGTACATGCCATAGACATTCATATGCATTAAGTCGGGGCTTTTGCTCACACCACGTTGGCCTGGATTGGCAAAAATTATGGGGCTTTTGCTCACACCACGTTGGCCTGGATTGGCAAAATTTTAAGTTGAAAGTTGAAGGCTTATGCCTTGATGCCCACTAAACTGGCAATGATTTTAAGTTGGGAGTTTTACTCCAAATGGTACCACATGCATAAAGAGTCGAGTCTCATTGAGTTGCATTTTATGTTGTTATTGAGTTGTATTTACGTTGTATTTGCGTATGATAATTGAGTTGAATGTGCCGTTACCGCATGCATGATATGATTTGGGTGATTAACGTGTAGAATTACTTAACATAACATGATGATTTATAATATTTGTTATATCGATTGAGAAACTCACCCTTACAATATTTTTCAGGTAACGAGCAGTGAGTTGAGTAGGAGCTAGTGCTTGAAGTCTAGTGTGGTTAGAGGGTCATGCTCTGATAGATGTAACATCGGGACGGGATGTTTGAATTGTCGAATAAATGTTAATTTTGATGAATTACAGATGTTGAAATATTTTATCCGCTGCGTATTGTTAAAGAAGTTTTTATGTTGAATAAAATTGAGTATGACTGCTTTTATGTTGAAAAATGTGAAGAAGTTGTTATGTGACACCCTTGAGTGACAATATTTACTCTGATATGTATGATTTAATTGTTGTTGTTTTAATTAAATATTTGGGGTATTCAGAAGGGTGTTACATTAGTGGTATCAGAGCAGGTCGGTCTGTCCGGCCAGTTGTCGAGTCGTTTTGTCTAACAATTGTGTAATTGTTACTAGTCTAACTTTTAAGTTGTGTTGTAGTGACAAGTTGAAATGGCTGGAAGGAATGACGCTGCAATGGCTGCCGCAATGCAAGCAATGGCACAAGCTGTGCAGAACTTGCCAAATGCTGGTGGAGATGCTGGATCACGTAGCTTGGCGACTTTTCAGAGAGAGAATCCGCCGGTGTTTAAAGGGAAGCATGATCCAGATGCAGCCTTGGGATGGTTGAAAGAGATTGAGAGAATCTTCCGTGTTATGGATTGCACTCCAGCTCAGAAGGTTCGGTATGGTACTCACATGCTAGCAGTCGAAGCTGATGACTGGTGGCTAGAGACTCACGAGAGGTTGACCGTGGCAGGTGAAGACGTTACTTGGGATGTATTCCGTAGGGAATTCCTGAGAAAGTATTATCCGGAAGATGTCCGTGGTAAGAAGGAAATTGAATTCCTTGAGCTGAAGCAAGGAAACATGTCTGTCACTGATTATGCTGCGAAATTTGTGGAGTTGTCTAAATTTTATCCTCATTACACTGGTGCGGGTGCTGAATTTTCAAAGTGCATCAAGTTTGAAAACGGATTGCGCTCTGAAATTAAGAAAGCTGTTGGGTATCAGAAGATACGCATTTTTACTGAATTGGTTGATAGCTGCAGGATATTTGAAGAGGACAATAATGCTCATTACAAGATTGTCAGTGATCGCAGAGGCAAGCAACATCAAAACCGTGGCAAGCCGTATGATGTTCCAGCTGGGAAAGGGAAACAAAGAGCTGCTCCGACTCAGAGAGCTAGTGGGGGAGGTGCTCCTACTGGTATAGTTTGCTTCAGATGTGGCCAGGCTGGTCATAAGAGTAATGTATGCACTGCTGAAGTAAAGAGGTGTTTTCGTTGTGGTAAGACTGGGCATGCGATAGCTGATTGCAAGCACAAGGAAGTGATTTGTTTTAATTGTGGTGAAGAAGGGCATATTGGAAGTCAGTGTCAGAAGCCGAAGAAAGGGAATCAGTCTGGAGGCAAGGTCTTTGCTTTATCGGGTTCTGAGACTTCTGCTGATGATCGTTTGATCCGAGGTACGTGTTATATTAATGGCTTTCCTCTTGTAGCTATTATTGACACAGGTGCGACTCATTCCTTTATATCTTTGGATTGTGCTGTGAAACTTAAGTTAGAGATATCTGAGCTGTTTGGTGGTATGGTAATTGATACTCCTGCGAAGGGTTCAGTGACTACTACTTCGGTTTGTTTAAATTGTCCTTTGAGCATTTTTGGTAGAAACTTTGGGATGGACCTAGTGTGTCTTCCACTAGTGCAGATTGATGTTATTCTGGGTATGAACTGGTTGGTGTTTAACCGAGTTTCTATCAATTGTTTTGATAAGACTGTGATCTTTCCTGAGATTGAGGAGGGAAAGAGTTTGTTTCTATCAGCAAGGCAAGTGAATGAGGCAGTAGCTGAGGGGGCAGAGTTGTTTATGCTGTTAGCGACTTTGGAGGCTAAGGATAAACTGGTGATTGGCAATCTAGCCGTGGTGTGTGACTTTCCTGATGTGTTTCCAGAAGAGGTGAACAAATTACCACCAGAACGCGAAGTGGAGTTCTCGATTGATTTGGTACCTGGCACTAGACCGATATCGATGGCTCCGTACCGTATGTCTGCTGTTGAGTTAACTGAATTGAAGAGTCAGTTGGAAGATCTGTTGGATAAGAAATTTATTCGTCCGAGTGTGTCACCGTGGGGTGCGCCAGTGCTGTTGGTTAAGAAGAAAGAAGGTACTATGAGGTTGTGTGTGGATTACAGACAACTGAATAAAGTGACGATCAAGAATCGGTATCCTTTGCCGAGGATTGATGATTTGATGGATCAATTGGTTGGTGCGAGTGTGTTCAGCAAGATAGATTTGAGATCTGGGTATCATCAGATACGTGTGAAGGCTGAGGATATTCAGAAGACTGCTTTCAGGACAAGGTATGGACATTATGAGTATTCTGTAATGCCTTTTGGTGTGACTAATGCACCTGGAGTATTTATGGAGTATATGAATAGGATTTTCCATCCGTACCTAGACAAGTTTGTTGTGGTGTTTATTGATGATATTTTGGTGTATTCGAAATCTGAAGAAGAGCATGCTGAGCATTTGGGAGTGGTTTTGGGAGTTCTACGAGAAAAGAAGTTATTTGCTAAACTGTCTAAGTGTGAATTTTGGTTAGAAGAGGTAAGTTTTCTTGGTCATGTGATTTCAAGAAGTGGTGTTGCTGTGGATCCTTCTAAGATAGAAGCGGTATCTAAGTGGGAAGCTCCGAAGTCTGTTGCTGAGATTCGAAGTTTCCTTGGTTTGGCTGGTTATTATAGGAAGTTCATTGAAGGGTTTTCTAAGTTGGCGTTACCGTTGACAATGTTGACTAGAAAGGGGCAAGCGTTTGTTTGGGACTCAAAATGTGAAGAAGGTTTCCAAGAGTTAAAGAGAAGGTTAACTACTGCTCCTATTCTGATATTACCGAGTTCGTCGGAACCATTTGAGGTTTACTGTGATGCTTCATTGTTGGGTTTAGGTGGCGTGTTGATGCAGAGTAAGCAGGTTATAGCTTATGCTTCAAGACAGCTGAGGGTTCATGAGAGGAACTATCCGACGCACGATTTAGAGTTGGCAGCCGTGGTATTTGTTCTGAAGTTGTGGAGGCATTATTTGTACGGGTCAAGATTTGAGGTTTTCAGTGACCATAAAAGTTTAAAGTATTTGTTTGATCAGAAAGAGCTGAATATGAGACAGAGGAGATGGTTGGAGTTTCTGAAGGATTATGACTTTGGTTTGAATTACCATCCGGGTAAAGCAAACGTAGTGGCTGATGCATTGAGTCGGAAATCATTACATATGTCTATGTTAATGGTTAAGGAATTGGATTTAATTGAGCAGTTTAGAGACTTGAGTTTGGTGTGTGAGAGTACTCACAACAGTGTTAAATTGGGAATGTTGAAGTTAACAAGTGGTATTCTGGAGGAGATCAGAGAGGGTCAGAAATTTGATATGCTTTTGGTTGATAAGTTGACTCTAGTGAATCAAGGTCAAGGTGGCGAATTCAGAATTGATGAGAATGGTATTTTGAAATTTGGTAGTCGGGTGTGTGTTCCGGATGTTACTGAACTTAAGAAGAGTATTCTTGAAGAAGGACATCGTAGTGGGTTGAGTATTCATCCTGGAGCTACGAAGATGTATCATGATTTAAAGAAGTTATTTTGGTGGCCGGGAATGAAAAGAGATATCGCGAGTTTCGTTTATTCTTGTTTGACTTGTCAGAAGTCAAAGATTGAGCATCAGAAGCCGTCTGGGCTAATGCAACCGTTGGCGATTCCAGAGTGGAAGTGGGATAGTATCAGTATGGATTTTGTTTCTGGTTTGCCGAGGACAAGTAAGAATTTTGAAGCTATTTGGGTGATTGTTGATAGATTGACGAAATCGGCTCATTTCATTCCGATCAGAATGGATTATCCGTTAGAGAAATTGGCTGAGTTGTATATTGAGAAGATTGTAAGTCTGCATGGTATTCCGTCGAGTATTGTTTCGGACAGAGATCCTAGGTTTACATCGAAGCTCTGGGAAGGTTTGCAGAAGGCTTTGGGAACTAAGCTGAGATTGAGTTCTGCATATCATCCGCAGACTGATGGTCAGACTGAGAGGACGATTCAGTCATTAGAGGATCTTTTGAGAGCTTGTGTTTTGGAGAAGGGAGGTGCTTGGGATTGTTATTTACCTTTGATTGAGTTTACCTACAACAATAGTTTTCATTCGAGCATTGGTATGGCGCCGTTTGAAGCTTTGTATGGTAGGAGATGTCGGACACCGTTATGTTGGTGTGAGTCCGGTGAGAGTGCTGTGGTCGGACCGGAAATTGTTCAACAGACTACAGAAAAGATTAAGATGATTCAGGAGAAGATGAGGATGGCTCAGAGTCGTCAGAAGAGTTATCATGACAAGAGGAGGAAGTCACTTGAGTTTCAAGAGGGAGATCATGTGTTTCTTCGTGTTACTCCGATAACAGGTGTTGGTCGGGCTTTGAAGTCGAAGAAGTTGACACCTCGATTTATTGGTCCTTATCAGATTTTAGAGAGGATAGGAGAGGTAGCCTATCGTGTCGCTTTACCGCCGTCACTTGCGAATTTGCATGAGGTTTTTCATGTGTCTCAGTTGAGGAGGTACATTCATGATCCGTCGCATGTAGTCCAAGTAGATGATGTACAGGTGAGAGATAACCTGACTGTTGAAACATCACCTATGAGGATCGAGGATCGAGAGTTGAAGCAGTTGCGGGGTAAAGAGATTGCTTTGGTGAAGGTAGCTTGGGGAGGACCAGCAGGTGGCAATGTGACTTGGGAACTGGAGAGTCAGATGAAGGAGTCTTATCCAGAGTTATTTGTTTGAGGTATGTTTTCGAGGACGAAAACTCTTTTAGTGGGGGAGAGTTGTAACACCCCAAATAAAGAAAAAGAATTATTTAATTAAGTTGATAATATATTTATTAATTTAATTAAATAAAATTGAATTATTGGATTATTATTATTATTAATAATAATTATTGGAAAAATATATAAGTTGGAATAAGGAAAGGGTTTCATTTTTGGAAAAGGTTTCACGTGAGAAACAGAGAAGCTGCAGAGAAGAGGAAGAAGGGCAAAGAGCCGAAAAGCACGGTTGAGGAACGGAGAAGCTAAAGCTTAGAGATTTGCCGGATTATATCAGGTAAGGGGGGTTTATCGTCGTTTAACGGGTATTATCGATTAACATGTAATGGGTAGTGATAAGCTGTTAATTTGACCGAATTGAGATTATGGATGCTGAAATATTATGATGAATAAGTTGAATTTAAGCTGAAATTAGATCGGTAGCTGTGTGAGTTGTGAGATTCTGAACGTATCGCTTTTTACGGATTTGGAATCGGAGGTCCGGAAGTCCTCCAACGGCGGAAAGTGCGGAAACTCTGCATTCTGCCTTGTGTTAGCGCAGGAACTGCTGTTTCGCCTACGTTAACCGGTTAACCCAGGGTGTTAACCGGTTAACACTGTTATAAATTGAGAAAATGTTGAGTTTTGCCTGCGTTAACCGGTTAACCTATAGCGTTAACCGGTTAACACTATTGCGTTTTGCCAGAAATGGTATTTTTGTCCTGCGTTAACCGGTTAACCTATAGCGTTAACCGGTTAACACTGTTGCAGTGTGGAAAAATAGTTGATTTTTATGTTGTAAATGCAATTGGTAGTTGGCCTATTGCAGTTAATTGTGATGAATAAAATTGTTGAGTTTATGTTGTGAAATGCCGATGCAAATATGTTGAAAAGTTGATTATAAGTTGTTTTGTTGAAAATATTAAGTTGTAGGCTGATGAGCCAAAGTTGATTTTAAGTTGCTTTGTTGAAAATTACTGAGTTGTAGGCTGATGAGCCAAAGTTGATTATAAGTTGTTTTGTTGAAAGAAAAGCTGTTATGTTGCTGTTGTTCTTATGTTGTTGAGTTCAAGTCGTACATGCCATAGACATTCATATGCATTAAGTCGGGGCTTTTGCTCACACCACGTTGGCCTGGATTGGCAAAAATTATGGGGCTTTTGCTCACACCACGTTGGCCTGGATTGGCAAAATTTTAAGTTGAAAGTTGAAGGCTTATGCCTTGATGCCCACTAAACTGGCAATGATTTTAAGTTGGGAGTTTTACTCCAAATGGTACCACATGCATAAAGAGTCGAGTCTCATTGAGTTGCATTTTATGTTGTTATTGAGTTGTATTTACGTTGTATTTGCGTATGATAATTGAGTTGAATGTGCCGTTACCGCATGCATGATATGATTTGGGTGATTAACGTGTAGAATTACTTAACATAACATGATGATTTATAATATTTGTTATATCGATTGAGAAACTCACCCTTACAATATTTTTCAGGTAACGAGCAGTGAGTTGAGTAGGAGCTAGTGCTTGAAGTCTAGTGTGGTTAGAGGGTCATGCTCTGATAGATGTAACATCGGGACGGGATGTTTGAATTGTCGAATAAATGTTAATTTTGATGAATTACAGATGTTGAAATATTTTATCCGCTGCGTATTGTTAAAGAAGTTTTTATGTTGAATAAAATTGAGTATGACTGCTTTTATGTTGAAAAATGTGAAGAAGTTGTTATGTGACACCCTTGAGTGACAATATTTACTCTGATATGTATGATTTAATTGTTGTTGTTTTAATTAAATATTTGGGGTATTCAGAAGGGTGTTACATGCACACTCTCTCTCACACACAGACACACATAAACACGCGTAGACACACATAGAGGTTTAGTAAGGTCTGACCTGACATGCGTTATTCCTACTCCTATTATAGAGATAAATAGATAATATTTTTGTTGATATATAAATTAAAAAGATTATTAAATATCTTCTAAATATAAATCTCATAAAAACTAAATATAATGGAATAAAATTTAGTTACTCCATTTAGTGAAATAAAATTTATTTGTATTGTATCAACATCAATATTAACAATATAATTGTTATTTGACATTTAAATTACAGTATTACATTATCAAACTTGGTTTTGTTGGAACAAGCAACCACAACATTCATGAAACAAAGGTGGATTAAATTTTGATGTGGAGAGTGAAAGAGGAAAATTGAGAGAGAGAGAGAGAGAGTATTGAGGGTGAGATGCTATATTTTTATTAATCAGGATGAGAGTGCACCCTTAACACTTATATAGGAGTTACAAATCATTTGGGATACAATTTGACCAAGTACAATAACAGAAAATACAAAGACTTGGGCTTGTAACCGATTACACCAAAGTGGGTAACTAGGTACACTTGATACTAATTAATCTGGAAGTTAATTCAGCCTCAGTGATAACCGGTTACACCATATCCTGTAACCGCTTACGCCTTCAAAAACACGACTTTTATGCTACTGGAATGCATATCAGACCTTGCTGTAGCCGGTTACCAACCCGTGGTAATCGGTTAAATCACTTGAATTACTACAAAAAATCAACACACCACCTTAATTCAAGTGTTGCAAGTATACCAGGCCCATGTTCATATTCAATCTCTTGAACACATAATTTGTTACTTGGTCCTCACTTTTGCAATATCCCAATCGTAACCTTCCTTCACTAACAAGTTCTTTCAAATAGTGAAACCTCATCTCTATGTGTTTGATCCTCCTATGTGCAATTGGGTTCTTAGAAAGATTAATCGCGGAAACATTATCAACTAAGAGTGTGATAGCCTCACCCTTACTGCTGCCTAGCTCCTCCAATAGATTCATAAGCCATATGGATTGGCACACACATAACGAAGCAACAATGTACATGGCCTCATAAGATAAGAGTGAAAATACTGATTCCTTCTTCGAACACCATGAGATTGGTGTCGCACCGAACATAAATATGTATCCAATTGTAGACTTTCGATCATCTTTATCTCCACACGAGTTAGAATCGGTAAAATCGAACAAATTGCATTTTCTACCTATATCCATTGCGGTAAAGAGAATTCCACAGCCAACAAAACCTTTGACATAGCGTAGGATTCTCTTGACTGTTGCCAAGTGAGACACCTTTGATATCACCATTAATCTACTCACAATACCAACATTAAACGCCAAGTCTGGTCGCGTATTACACAAGTAACGCAAGGATCCAATCAACCTCCTATATTGAGTTGGATCAACATATTGCTCATCCTCATTCTTAGACAAATGCAGCCTTGGTTCAATTGGAGAAATGGCAGCATTGCAATGCTTCATTTCACACTTTTTCAATATCTCAAGAGCATATCTTCTTTGGTGCATGAGCAGACCCATTTTGGACTTGTGGAATTCAATGCCAAGAAAATAAGTCATGAGACCAAGGTCCGTTATCTCAAATTCTTTCATAAGTTCACTCTTGAACTTTGAAATGTACTCATTGTTGCTGCCCGTGATTAATAAATCATCCACATATAGATAAAATATCATTGCTCATTCACTCGTATACATCTTCACATACACTCCATGCTCTGATACATATTTCTTGAAGCCAATATCCTTTAGGAAACCATCAGTTCTTTTATTCCAAGCTCTTGGAGCTTTCTTCAAACCATATAGTTCTTTCCTCAACTTGTAGAACTTCAACTCTTGGTCTTTCACAACAAAACCAGGGGGTTGTCCTAAATATACCTCCTCTTCAAGTGGTCCATTAAAAAACGCGGACTTGACATCCATTTGATAGATAGTCCAATTATGGTTATTTGCAATACCAACAATAATCCTAATGGTTTCAATCCTAGCAACCGGTGCAAATACCTACTCAAAGTCTATGCTTTCTCTTTAAAAAAATCTATTAGTCACCAATCGAGCCTTATGCTTTATTATCTCACCCTTGGGATTTTCCTTCACTTTAAACACCCAATTCACGCCAATTGACTTCTTCCTTTTTGGTAGATCAACTAACTCCCAAGTATTGTTCTTCTCAATGGATTCCAACTCCTTTTTCATAACACAAATCCACTTTAGATTACTTAAGGCCTAGGTTGTATTAACGGGTTCTGATTCGGCCATAAATGCAAAATAGAAGAAATCACCATCATCATTGACTTCATTGTCACGAAACAAATCACAATCTTGAAGTCTCTAAGGAAAACCCCTTTGCCTTGTTGACCTTCTGACATTTACTTCATTTCGAGCTTCGACGGAATGTTGTTATGTCCTTCCTCCTTCCTCAAAATTTGTAATTTCGAACCTGTAACCGATTACAACATTCTGGTAATCGATTACAACTTGCATGTAACCAGTTACAATCTGCCGGTAACTGGTTATGCCCTGTTGCACCTGCTTCATTTCATCGATTACCATGTCCCAACTGATCACGATCCTCCTGTTTACAACATCAAACAGTTTGTAACCACCATAGAATGATATCTAACAAGTATCATCACCTTTCCCTTGTCATCCAACTTCTCTCTAAGTTTACTTGGAACATGTCAGTATGCAATGGAACCAAAAATTCTTAAATGGTTCAAATTTGGCTTGTACCCCGACCACGCTTCCTCCGGTGTTACATTTTTCAACTTCTTTATAGGGCAACTATTCAACAAATATGCAATTGTAGATACTGCTTCTCCCCATAGCTCTTTTGGAAAGTTCTTCCCTTTCAACATGTTTCTCACCATGTTCATGATCGACCGATTCTTTCTTTCGGCCATACCATTTTGTTGTGGTGTATAGGATGGTACTACCTCAGGTACAATCCCTTCTTGATCATAAAAACTCCTAAAGTCATTTGAGACATATTCGCTTCCACCATC